>NC_141617.1:42967151-43140484 GCF_047967505.1 Dipteris shenzhenensis
GATTGTTGCTATTCTTGGAATGGACGAGTTGGATTCAAGAAGAATCAATCATCGATTGCCATTTAACTTTTTTTGAACTACTGAGAGGAAGAATACAAAGATATATCACCAGATCTCCAAGCAACAATCGAAGATCCATAAAACGCCATTATGTAGGATTTTGAGGAAAAAACAGAGAATTTAATTGCAAACATCGCAAGAAAAGAAGAAAACCCGGATGAAGAATCTAAAAATAAAATTTGAGCAAAAGATCCAAAGAAGAAACACAAAATTTCGACAAAGAATCTGAATTCAAAGACAAAGTAGCGTCTAGCCTCACGTCTCGAATTCTTTTCTAGTTAATAGAATTGGTGTGGTTGTTGGGATTGAAATATCCACAGCTAGTGGTGTAAAATTCGTTACTCCTACGGCTGGGGGTGTAGTTCTGCAGCACCTTCCATGTGCGGTTCTTTGCTTCTATGCCTCCAATCTGCGTATCTTCTGCTCGTAGTTCTTCGTCTCTATGGTTGTAGAACTTCTCAGTTTCTACGCCTTTAGCCTATGATTCCTGCGCATCTTCTAGGTTCCTGCATAGCACCACGCATCTTCTAGTCAACCGCGCCTGCAAAACTGCTCATGCGCATCTGCAACACCCGCACACCCCCTGGTTGCAGCTAGCACATCTGCGCATCGCGGACAAATCACGAATGGTGACTGTTTTCTGAGTTCCTACATCTTCTGGTGCATTTGCACATCACGGAAATATCGCGACTATTTTCCTAGGTTCCTGCATCTTTTGGTGCACCTGCGCATCGTGGACAGACTTTTTAGGCTCCTGCAAAAGATCTCGTGCCCCTATCCTCTTCCTCTTCATATTCTCCTTCTCTTTCTCTTCTCCTGTCCTCTCCTCTCTTTTTATTAAGGAATGGGAATTGAACCCAAGACCTCCCCATTCACAAAAGGAAGACTTACCAATGGGCCAGCAAATAGGAAGTGATGAAAGTGGAAAGATATTGCTTATATGGTGAAATCTCATGAACTGTAACTCTCTAACCGTAGGGAGTTTCCTCTTGTTGTAAAAAGCAAAAGTACTTCATTCCATGTGCTCTTTTCATATCTGATACTAGATCTTAGATTCTGAACTTTTTGAATTTCACTCCTTGGATGCATGCCACACGAGCAGGGTGGATATTTATGTCACTTCTCGATGAGTTTAAGGATTTCGTGCTTGGTCCTCCGCTCATTACAGCTACCAATTGGCAAGATCTCTTTCTTGATCTTCATGTCAATCTTCAACAACTAATTATACAATGCATTGTTCAAGGAGACGACGGGTGGGATGATACACCATGGATGATTCATGGTGAAGAATTAGTGATACATTGGGAGGACTTTGATTTCAATTCTACTCATTGTGCGGTGATCGAGCTACTTGCTGCATCAGAGGTAATTAAAAGGGTGACATTCTTCGAAGGGTGGGATGCTCCCCAAGCTCGGGAAGAGATTTGGCACAACTGCTTATTAATTCCTGTGGATAAGCTCATCTTGAATTATTTCTTCTTAATCTCATTACAAAGGTTTCTAGGGCTCGGCTTTGGTTGGTAATGTTTCGACCAAGGAATCCCTTTGTACCTAATCAACCTTTTGTGCCTCATTTTGAGCTTCAAGTTGTAATTCTTTTTTGTCTAAAGATAAACTATCAACAAAGAGTTGCAAGTTTATTTGGTGCCGAACGTCTTGCTCAAGTATTAAATTCTCCCCACCCTCTCCTTCTACCTATCTTGGACTACTAAGAAACTTGGGATGTCAGGATTTTAGTCTTGGTGTGATGACATCTTGGCTCCGCCAATTTGACGGTGCATACAAACCGACCAAGGCTGCTGGTGTGGGTGTGAAGCTCACTTCACAAGGCGGTGAGGTGTATTGTTATAGCAAGTCTGCACTAGCAAGTACTTGCAACCAAGCTGAGTACTCGGCACTCATTTTTGGGCTACAAAAGGTGCAAGAACATCACATCAAGCAACTTGAGGTGCAAGGAGATTCACAATTCATGTGTGAACAAGTTAGTGGAAGGTGGAAGGTGCGGAGTGAAGGCTTGGTTCCATGACATCAACAAGCATTGAAACTTTGCCAACAATTTGAAGAGGTAAAAATTCAGCATATCCCTTGAGCTCAAAATATAGTTGCTGATTTCTTGGCACGTGAAGCTTGTACTTCAATCACGCATGAAGCGAGTGGAAGCACCACCCCAACAAAGCCGCAAGCCATGAATGAGGGTGATCATTTGTAAGGAATGCAAAGGTTGTGGTCATCATGAAACTAAGTGTTGGGCATATTTGATACGAGTTTACCAACTTCAGAAGATCACCAAAAAGGTCCTCAAGGACATTGGTCAAAAGAAGGATGCTAGACCGCACACCCCTTGAAGAAATAGCATGGCGATTACAAGAACTGGAAGAAGCTAAAGGTGATGTGCAAGCTCTCCAACTATTGAAATTTGTCATGGCATTCTTGTTTGCCTTGAAGAACAAACTCATGCAGCGCCGTGTCTCTAACCCTCGCTTGTAAAGATGGATGCGATATCATGAGGGTTGGTCCTTTTAAGATTGTCTATGAGCTATTCTATGCTGAAGATTCTTCCCATGTAGTATTTCACAATACACCAGTCACACCCTACCCTGCCTATGTGTGCTTTGTGGATGTATCTTTTGTCTTTGGTGTTCGGCATTGAGAAATTTAAGGATTATGTTGCTAGAAAGTCCTCCATTATAATCTGTAGCAATGGTCTTGCAAAGCAAGTTCTTCAATCACCAAATCCCATGGGCCAGTTGGCCAAATGGTTGGCAGTTTTACAAAGAATATGATTTTTCTTTCAAAATTGTAAAAGGGGGTTGTTCCAACTTGAAGAATGCTTTGATTGATTTAGAGGAGTGCCTTGATGTAACCCTTGTAGCAGCCATAGAAGTTGGGGATCCATGGTATGGTGGAATCTACAAGTTTCTGACCGCTTTCTCCTTTCCTCTAGAAAGTACTAGCTATGAGAGAAAGAAAATCCATAGAGATAGTAGGCGCTACATTCTCTTTGATGGGGTGTTATACCGTCAAGGCCTGGATGGGTACTAAGACAGGCCATTGATGCAAATGAAGTACCTAAGGTATTGAAGCATTATCATGATGGATTTTGTGAAGGCCACTACACCGATGACTATACAGCTAAGAAGATTTTACATGCTAGGGACTATTGGCCGACCTTGTTCAAGGATGTCACTATGTATTGTAAAACTTGTGAACCATGCCAATTCTTTGGTAGGAAGGATTTGCGTCCTGGGCAACATCACCCAGTGATGTCCATCCATCCGTTTCAGAAGTGGAGAATAGATTCTGTTGGGCCTTCTAGCATCTATCATCCAACGTTCATGGGACAAACGGAGCAGACCAATGGCCTCCTTTGTAAATCCATGGGAAAAATGGCCACAGGGAACAGGAGCCAGTGGGATCAAAAGGTCACTGAAGCTATGTGGGCTTACAACATCACTCATAAAACATCTACAGGTCACACTCCTTTTGAGTTGGTGTATGGTACTAAGGCAGCTTTACCACTAGAGATAGACATTCTGACCTTGAGATTGGCATGAGAACGGAGGATGACAGAAGATGAACATGTAGAGGCCAAGTTGGTACAACTTGAGAAGTTAGATGAAACCCGATGCCTTGCACTACATCAAACAGAGATCCAAAAGAATCGACAAAAGGCCTGCTTGGATGCTAAAATTCGCAAGGGATGGAAATGACACTTTGCTGAGGAGGATGTTGTGCTATGCTTTGATAATAGATTGGACCACCAAATGGATAAGAAGTTCCTACCACTGTGGACTGGTCCATACAAAGTCATCAAGGAATGTAGCAATGGGTCTGTACAAGTTCAGGAGCTGCATGAGCCATATGGCAAGAAGGTGATCAACAAGAGTTATCTCAAGCCCTTCTTTGTGCGTGACGGTCTCAGGCATGGAAATGTTGTGCATTTCCTGCTTGGGGGGGAGCTGTTATGGATAAATTTGACCAAAGTAAAAGGCATAAATATGTGTGTGCGCTTGTATGTGTGGCAATAGTATAATAAAATATGGTGTGTATAAGGCCCAGGGTTGAGGTGGCAGGGCATGACCATGTGCCACCCTTTCATGTAAGAGGACCCATAAGGTGTGTTGTACATAATCCATGGTAGTAATAATATAAAATCATAAGGTGGCATGGGTTCTCCATGCAACACCCCTCCACCTAGGCGGTCCCATGCCTACATTTAGTGAGATATGGCCCAAGGACCATGGGAGAAGTAATATAAAATAGGTAGAGATGGATATTATATTGGATTATTCCCTCCACGTAGGATAGGCCCATGTGGGAGGGGGGGTGTAGAAAGTACAAGAATGCAAGTTAAATAATGGGAAAGTAGGATGAGGGCAAGATTTTGATTTCCCCCCCCATCTTTCCAATAAAGCATGACTCTCTTCCCTTGAGTCTCCATCTCTACATTCCACCTCCCATCATGTACATGCTCCTCTTCCCCCCTCTTCCTTCCCCCTTGTGCCATAGTCCCTTTCTTCATTCCCACCCCCCTTAATCTTTTTTTCCACCTATGTTAACGCTTCTTCTCTCACATTCCCTTTTCCTGCATGGCCCTCGAGCGTTGCCATGCCTAGCGTCTAGCCTCACGCCTCGAATTCTTTTCTAGTTAATATCCTCATATCGTGTCACCCATCTTTTCATCACATCACTATTAAGCATGCAATAGAGGTTGATAGCGGATGGGCAGGATACTTTGTATAGGAATGAAAATAGGTTGGATTGACATAAATGAAGATTATTGTGCCCATCAGGTATGTGCACGTACGAATAAAACTAAATTGATGTAAACTTTGACAATATTGCACTCCAAAAAAGAAATTAGTAGGAATGGTAAAAGAATTTTCTTTATATTGAGTCTGCCATCTTTAAGCAAAGAATTAGTACAAAAGTGTTGAATCCATCAGGTAGTTGGCTACGAGGGAAGGGTCTACTAACCTGCCACCATTCAAGCCAACCATTTGTTAGAACAATAAAGTTGAGCTTGGGTAGACAGGTAATGCTTGTATTCCCTGGCTTGTTATTGCTTTACCAGAGAACCTCACCTAACCTTTCACATCCTATAAGAAAGATGAATCAACTACATTGATTTAAGACTAATAAAAAAGAATTTTGTTCAAGATTGAAAAAAGGTTAGAGAAATACAATGTATATAAATTGCTTGATTGGGAATTTCTAAATTAGAGCAAAAAATCCACATATGATGTGTGATTACAAAAAGAGGGTTAGTCTGCACACATTTAGAAGAAACGTCATTTAAAATAGACTAAGAGTTCTTGCACCATTTTATGAGAAAAATTTAAACCTTGTTAAAGGGAGTAGTCCACACCCTTTTCTAGAAAAAAGTAATTAAAAATTAATGAAAAATGGGGGTTAATCTTCACCGATCCTTGCACAACAAGGGCAATTTAGGAAAAGATTTTTGTTAAGGGAAAAAAACCAACTTGCTTAAGAATTTCTATATGTGTTAGTGGTAATTAATTGATTAAAGCAACTAATTAACAAGAAAAACTAGGGGAGAACATCTAACCAGGGGAAATGAAAAGATTGGTTTAAACAAGGAAAAAATCAAGCCAAAGCTTGTTAATGACAAAGGGAGAAGGTGATTTAGCCATCAATTTAACGAAACAAATTTCTCTATTAAACTATGCATGTAAGATAAAGCAAATTATAAACTAGAAAAATATAGGGTACTTTAAAGCTTGAAAATTCTAGTTAATATTTTAGTAAAAGAATTATGGTTAGAGAGAAATTAGAGTTTAGTATTTTAAAACAAATTGAAAATCATAAGTAAAAAACAACTTAAGTGGTTGTGTGTTTTAAAGAAATCTTGTGCAAAAATAAAGGAAAAAAAGAATTGGACCAAAGGGCCATAAAGGAAATTAAAGATAAAATAATTAAAGAATTTTACCATCGAGGAAAAAGTAAGGGAAAAAGAAAAAACATATATATATATATATATATAAATATGGGAAAGTAATAAAGGAAGAGAGAAATGTTAAACTTTAAACATTAAACAATAAAATAAAGCAAGCTCCATCAAGCTATGGGAGTAAGAAAAGGAGTCAGGATGGCGAAAGTAGAACTAGCAAAAGTAAGAAAAGGAGTCGGGAACCAAAAACAAGTGTTGGATGAGGACGTGAAGGTTGAAGGTGGAGTCGCTATGCAATGTATTGGGGGTGGGGGTGGGGGGGGAGGAGTGTAAGTTGGAATAGATAAATAGAAAGGGGAGGGGTATGGATGGGGGGAAAAGATAATTAAATTTAAAGAAATAAAAAATTCTAAATGAAAAGGGAGGGGTAGCGTTAATTAAATTCACATAATTATAAACAATCTAAGAAACATAATTAAAACTTGTTTATAATTATAAACATAGTTATGAATGGTTTAAGAAAATTTTAAATGTTATTTGTATTAATAAGGAGCTTTCACGTGGGGGGGATTATTTTGTGGAAGTCATAAGTGGGGGGTGAGGGAAGGGGTGTGGGGACCAATAATACAAGGGTACATATTCTAACAAAGAAAGGGATTTTGTGTGTGTGGGTATGTGTATGTGTGTGTGTACGTGCGTGTGTTTGTTGTAAGGTATAGAAAATGTGTGTGTGTGTGTGTGTGTTATTAGCCAAAAAAGAATTCAAGACAAGAGGCTAGAGGCTAAGCATGGCGATGCTCGAGGGCCATAGGGGAAAGGAGATCGTGAGGGCGAACCGTTATCATGGGAGGGGAAAAAAAGGAATTAGAAGGGGAGGGAATGAAGAGAGAGACTATGACACAAGGGGAAAGGGAGAGGGGGAAGAGAAGCATGTACATGATAGGAAGAGGAATGTAAAGATGGAGACATCAAGGGAAGAGGACTATACTTTATTTGAAAGAAAGGATGAGAGGGAAATATCAAAGTACTAGCTAGGTGGCTTTACAAGAATGAGCGTGTCTCATCAAGGAATAGCCCCCTCCTTTTATAGCCAAAAGAGGGGGTCTCTCCCAATTAACGTATCCTCCCACATGCATGGTGTGTGTGGAAAAGTCTCCCATGTGGGCTAGGCAGTTACGCACTCTCAATTGTGTGCGACAACCCTTTGCCTCAATTTTCCACATAAATCAAGCCCCATATCTCAATTCTATGATACTCCCTTGGTCTCTTCCCAATTTTATAATATGTTCAAACCTCTAGGAGGACAAGTGGAGGGTTGGCACAAGGAATCTTGCCACCTCATCCTACTTTCCCCATTATTTAACTTGCTCTCTTGGACCTTCTATACCTCCCCCACATGGGCCTATCCCATATGGAGGGAATAACTCAATATAATATCCATCTCCACCTATTTTATATTACTTCTCCCATGGACTTTGAGCCATATTTCACTAAATGCAGCCTAGGTGGAGGGGTGGCACATGGAGGAGCCATGCCACCTTACATTTTATAATATTACTATCATGGATTATGTACAACACACCTTATGAGTCCTCTTACGTGGAAGGGTGTCACATGGTCATGCCCTGCCACCTCAACCCTAGGCCCTATGCACACCATATTTTATTATACTATCGCCACATATACAAGCACACACACCTATTAATGCCTTTTTCCTTAGACAATTTTATCCATAACAGTCCCCCCCCCCAGGCAGGGAATACATAGCATTTCCATGCCTGGGTCCATCACGTACAAAGAAAGGCTTGAGGTAATGCTTGTTGATCACCTTCTTGCCATATGGTTCATGCAACTCCTATACTTGTACAGACCCATTGCTACGTTCCTTGATGACTTTGTATGGACCAATCCACAGTGGCAGAAACTTCTTATCCATTTGGTGGTCCAATCTGTTATCAAAGCATGGCACAATATCCCCCTCAGTAAAGTGTCTTTCCCATCCCTTGTGAATCTTAGCATCCAAGCGGGCCTTTTGTCGATTCTTTTGGACCTCTGTTTGGTGTAGTGCAAGGCGTCGAGTTTCATCTAACTTCTCAAGTTGTACCAATCTAGCCTCTACATGTTCATCTTTTGTCATCCTCTGTTCTTGTGCCAATCTCAAAGCTGGAATCTCTATCTCTAGTGGTAAAACGGCCTCAGTACCATACACCAACTCAAAAGGAGTGTAACCTGTAGATGTTTTATGAGTGATGTTGTAAGCCCACACGACTTCAGTGACCTTTTGATCCCACTGGCTCCTGTTCCCTGCAGCCATTTTTCCCATGGTTTTACAAAGGAGGCCATTGGTCCGCTCAGTTTGACCCATGGATGCCGGATAATAGATACTAGAAGTGTGATGATCAATACCCATGCGATGCATGAGTAACTCCACTGCTTCATTTAAGAATGGACTCCCATGGTCAGAGACAATCTCCATGGGTGTCCCAAACCTTGTGCAGATATGTTCAAATATGAAATTTGAAACTGCCTCACCATTTGCAGCAGGGAGGGTGATAGCTTCAACCCACTTAGTGACATACTGAGTAGCTACCAAAAGATACTTCTTTTTGCGGGCAGTCATGGGCAAGGGCCCGACAAAATCTATTCCCCACTTCTGAAATGGATGGATGGACATCACTGGGTGATGTTGCCCAGGACACAAATCCTTCCTACCAAAGAATTGGCATGGTTCACAGGTTTTGCAATGCAAAGTGACATCTTTGAACAAGGTCGGCCAATAGTATCCAGCATGTAAAATCTTCTTAGCTGTATAGTTACTGGCATAGTGGCCTCCACAAAATCCATCATGATAATGCTTCAATACCTTAGGCACTTCATATGCATCAATGGCCCATCTTAGTACCCCATCCATGCCTTGACGGTACAACACCCCATCAAGGAGGGTGTAGCGCCTACTATCTCTGCGGATCTTCTTTCTCTCATAGCTAGTACTTTTTGGAGGAAAGGAGAAAGTAGTCAGAAACCTGTAGATACCACCATACCATGGATCCCCAGCTTCTATGGCCGCTACAAGGGTTACATCAAGGCACTCCTCTAAATCAATCAAAGCATTCTTCAAGTTGGAACAACCCCCTTTTACAATTTTGAAAGAAAAATCATATTCTTGTAGAACTGCCAGCCATTTGGCCAACCGGCCCATGGGATTTGGTGATTGAAGAACCTGCTTTGCAAGACCAATGCTAGTGAGTATAATGAAGGACTTTCCAGCCACATAATGCTTAAATTTCTCAATGCAAAACACCAAAGACAAAGCATGCTTGTCAGCCTCTGAATAGCATCGCTCAGTGTCGAGCAATTATCGAGAAGCAAATCGAACGGGATACATGAACCGATCCTCCCCTTGCTGGAGAAGAATACCTGCCAGAGTGTGCTCACCAAACCCAAGATTGATATAGAAAGTCTTTGACCAATCTGGATTGCATAGAATGGGTTCTGAAGCCAGAGCATTCTTGATTTGTGCAAACCCATGATCACAATCCTCATCCCAAGAGAAATCAACCCCATCTTTTAATAGCATAGTCATGGGTCGTGTCAAAACAGCATATTGATCAATGAAGCGGTGATAGTATCCTGCTAGATTGACAAATGAGCATACCTGACGTTTGGTTGTAGGTGGGGAGAGCTTGAGGATGGTTTCTACCTTCTCAGGGTCAGGCTTGACGCCCTCGGATGAGACAATATGTCCCAATAACCTCCCTTGAGTGGCTCCAATGGTGCATTTCTCAGGGTTGAGACTGCCGTTTGCATCATTGACCCTTTGGAAGGCCAATCTAACCTTCATGACATGCTCCTTACGTGACGAGAATATACAAAAATCATCTAAAACCACCTCCAAGAAATCCCCCAAATAAGGAGCAAACACCATCTGCATAAATCTTTGAAAGGTAGCAGGAGCATTGGTGAGGCCAAATGGCATTACTTTGAATGCAAATGTCCCCCAGGGTGTGGCAAATGTGGTTTTAAGCACATCTTCTTCGGCAATTCTGATTTGATAAAACCCAGAGTAACCATCACAGAAAGTATACATCTCAAGAACTTACCTTCTCAAGAATGAGGTCTTGAAAGGGCAGAGGATGATGATCCCTCTTGGTGGTTGCATTGAGTTTCTTATAGTTGATGCAGACCCGCCAGTTGTTGTTTTTCTTTGGGGTGACTACCACTGGTGAAACCCATTCAGTATTGTGAACCGGAACAATAAACCCAGCTTCTGCAACTCCGAGCGCAAAGCATCGGTCTGCAGGGGCCCTAATCTCTGATACTTCTAAGCCACAAGCTTCGCATCAGTGCTTCAGCTCTATCTTGTGCTCTATGGTAGTCACATGGTGAAGGTGGTGGTAGCTAGTTGCAAAGAGGTTAGGGAAATCTTTGAACATTTCTAGAAACTCGTCTTTCTCACTTGGAGTGAGGTCTGGGGAAAGCATAGATTCAAGCTGTTGAGGACTAGCTGTTACCTTTTCTGCAGGTGGCGAGGTCGGAGACACCTCCATCATGTAAACTTCCTCCTCTAAGAATTCCTCTTGCTGTCTTGCTCCTCTTCTTCTTCCGGTTCCATGGCACCGGGTTGCACCGAGATCTTCTCCTTAGAAGTGCAGACATGTGTCCTATCTTCCAATAGCTGACTACATCACTCTTTCTCAACCATGGTTTCCCGAGTATGGCTGGGTAACTCCTCCCTGTATCCTCGATGTCCACTACATAGAAATTGATGGTGGTGGTCAACCCATTGACAGTGATGGGCAAATCCTCAATGACTCCCAGGGTGGCAAGTCGTCGACCATCTGCTACCTTAATTCGAGTGGAGGAACGCCTTGTACATTTCAAATTCAATTTCTTCATGATCCGAGGCACCATGATATTACATGCAGCTCCCCCATCAACACACACATTTTTGACACGGCAATTATCTATGATGACATCGACTGTGTGTGGGTGCCGATCAATTTCTTCAGGGATAGAAGATACCTCTCTTACCTTTCCCTTTTTCTTGTTCCTCCTTGTTGAGAGCCCTTGCTATAGCTCACATCTCACCTTAGGGCTTAATGCTATTAGTTGAGGGAGCGTGATGCTTAAACAACGATGAGCAAGGTCCTAAACAACCGAGTAGTCTTCTTGCCCTGAGCCGATGGGAGAATCCGAGGGCGACCACTTACTCCTACAGGATATTTAAGTCTTCTCTATTGGTGGGTCTGCCATCTCAGCATCTGAGGGCTCTGAGAAGGACACCTTCTTCCTAGGGTGGCCCGGTCCACAGTTTGGAGAGGGGTCAAAGGTGGTACGACTTCTTTTCCCGAGGTCAAGGATCTCTACATTAGAATCCTCAGTGCCAGACTCACTTAGAAGATTCACCCTTGTAATATTGAGGCATTCCGTGCGATAATGACCCTTCTGGTGGCACTCGTAGCATACAACGTTAGCACGGGGTCTCTGGGAGGGCAGTTGGCTTGATTTCGGATGCCCACCATCTCAAGCCAAAGACCATTCAGGGCCTTGGCTAGGTCATTGACTCCAGGTTCTATTGCAGGGGGGTCTCTTTAGGTGGAGGGGCCAAGGGAGTAGAAAGGAGGGGGGCTCGTGGGCGAGGCTGGGGAAATCTTCGAGGTGGAGGGTGAGAGTATACACCTTGTTGAAGGTAAGCATCTAAGGGAGGACCATACATTTGAGGTGGAGGCGGTGGATACATCCCTGATGAGGGGTGGGGGTATGCCCCTGAGTTAGACCCCCCAGGTTATTGTTGCGGGAATTGAGGGGGTTGCAGAGGGACAATCATCTTCTTTGAAGCGGGGTCAGTGAAGCGGGGTCAGACTGAACTTTATCAAACTTTTGAGCAATCTCATGTGCTAGCACCATAGTTTCTGGATTCTCCCATTTAAGCTTGAGGCGGAATTCATGACTTGCTCCTGCTACAAGGTAGCCCAGCACATGTTGAGTCATTCCAGCTCGAAATCCGGCATTGTCCTCCTGTGTGGCAATTAAATGGTCCAGGAGCACGGCCGCTCGATCCACATATCGACGCACCGTCTCACCTTCTGACTGCTTCAAGTTTGCCACCTGCAGGTACACATTCTCCGGCTCCTCTTCTTTGCTGAAATACTCAATCATTGCTGCTGTCAACCTTGGCCAGCTTTGGCGAACGTCTTCGGCCTGCTTCTCATACCACACTTGAGCCAAACCCTCTAGAAATGTGGGAAGAACCAACAGCCATCTGTCTTCAGTAAGAAAGTTGAGAGAAACACAATAGGCAGGGTAGGGTGTGACTAGTGTATTGTGAAATACTACATGGGAAGAATCTTCAGCATAGAATAGCACATAGACAATCTTAAAAGGACCAACCCTCATGATATCACATCCTCTTTACAAGCGAGAGTTAGAGACGTGGCGCTGCATGAGGTTGTTCATCAAGGCAAACAAGAATGCCATGACAAATGTCAACAGTTGGAGAGCTTGCACATCACTTTCAGCTTCTTCCAGTTCTTTGCAGTCGCCATGCTATTTCTTCAAGGGGTGTGCGGTCTGGCATCCTTCTTTTGAGCAATGTCCTTGAGGACCTTCCTGATGATTTTTCAAAGTCGGTGAACTCGTATCGAGTATGCCCAACACTGAGTTTCATGATGACCACAACCTTTGCATTCCTTACAAATGATCACCCTCCTTCGTGGCTTGCGGCTTTGTTGGGGTGGTGCTTCCACTCGCGTCATCCGTGATTGAAGTACAAGCTTCACGTGCCAAAAAATCAGCAACTAGATTTCGAGCTCGAGGGATATGCTGAATTTTTACCTCTTCAAATTGGTTGCAAAGTTCCAATGCTTGCTGATGTCATGGAACCAAGCCTTTGCTCCGCACCTTCCACCTTCCACTAACTTATTCACATACTAGTTGAGAATCTCCTTGCACTTCAAGTTGCTTGGCATGATGTTCTTGTGTCTTTTGTAGCCCAAAAATGAGCGCCGAGTACTCAGCTTGATTGCAAGTGCTTGCAGGTGCAGACTTGCTGTAACAATACTCCTCACCACCCGGTGAAGTGAGCTTCACACCCATGCCAACAGCCTTGGTCGAAGGTTTGTAAGCTCCATCAAATTGAAGGATCCAAGATGTCATCACACCAAGACTAAAATTTGGACATCCCAAGTTTCTCGGTAGTCCAAGATACGTAGGAGAAGAGGGTGAGGAGAATTCAACACTTGAGCCAAACGTTCAGCACCAAATAAACTTGCAATCCTTTGTTGATAGTTTATCTTTAGACCAAAAAGAATTACAACTTGAAGCTCGAAATGGGGCACAAAAGGTTGATTAGGTACAAATGGATTCCTTGGTCGAAACATTACCAACCATAGCCGAGGCCTAGAAACCTTTGTAGTGAGATTGAGAATAAACCATTCAGGATGAGCTTATCCACAGGAATTAACAAGTAGATGCGCCAAATCTCCCCCCAAGCTTGGGGAGCATCCCACCCTTCGATGAAGGACACCGTTTTAATTACCTCTGAAGCAGCAAGTAGTTCGATCACTGCACAATGAGTAGAAGTAAAATCAAAGTTCTCCCGGCGTATCAGTAGTTCTTCACCATGAATCATCCATGGTGTATCATTCCACCCGTCATCTCCTTGAACAATGCACTGGATAATTAGCCGTTGAAGGTCGACATGAAGATCAAGGAAGAGATCTCGTGCATTGGTAGCCGTAAGGTGCGGAGGACCAGGCACCAAATCCTTAAACGTGTCGAGAAGTGACATAAATATCCACCCTCCTCGTGTGGCGTACGTCCGTGAAGTGGGCTTGGAGAAGTTTTGAATCGGCATATGAAATGAAGTACTTTTTCTTTTTACAGCAAGAGAAAACTCCCCACGGTTAGAGAGTTACAGTTCTTGAGATTTCAATATATAAACAAAAATCATTACATTTTCACCACTTCCAACTTGTTGGCCCAATGATAAGTCTCCCTTTTGTGAAGGGGGAGGTCTTGGCTTCAAATCCTACTCTTTAATAAAAAGAGAGGAGAGGAGAGGAGAAGGAGAAGAGAAAGAGAAGGAGAAGAAAAGAAGAGGAGGGGTGCGGGATCTGCTGTTACAGTGTTACATAAACTCAGAAAACTGTCCGCAACCAGCAAACGTAGCAGCCCAAAAACTGTTGCGCGGGTGAACACAGTAGACGCGCGGAGCGAGAAAACTGCCCGTGACCAGAAGACGTAGTAGCCCAGAAAACTATCGCGCAGGTGAACGCAGTAGACACGCGAATCGAATGCGCATGCAGTAGCTTAGAAGGGCACAAATGGTACAGTTTTGCAGATGCGACCGAAGTAGAAGATTCGCTACTAGCCGTGGAGATTTCGATCCCAGTAGCCACACCATTTCTATTAGCCGGAAAAGAATTCAAGACCAAAGGCTAGAGGCTAAGCATGGCGACGCTCGAGGGCCATAGGGGAAAGGAGATCATGAGGGCGAACCGTTATCATGGGAGGGGAAAAAAAGGAATTAGAAGGAGAGGGAATGAAGAGAGAGACTATGACACAAGGGGAAAGGGAGAGGGGGAAGATAAGCATGTACATGATAGGAAGAGGAATGTAAAGATGGAGACATCAAGGGAAGAGGACTATACTTTATTTGAAAGAAAGAATGAGAGGGAAATATCAAAGTACTAGCTGGGTGGCTTTACAAGAATGAGCGTGTCTCATCAAGGAATAGCCTCCTCCTTTTATAGCCAAAAGAGAGGTTCTCTCCCAATTAATGTATCTTCCCACATGCATGGAGTGTGTGGAAAAGTCTCCCATGTGGGCTAGGCGGTCACGCACTCTCAATTGTGTGTGACAACCCTTTGCCTCAAAATTCCACATAAATCAAGCCCCATATCTCAATTCTATGATACTCCCTTGGTCTCTTCCCAATTTTATAATAGTTCAAACCTCTAGGAGGACAAGTGGAGGGTTGGCACAAGGAATCTTGCCACCTCATCCTACTTTACCATTATTTAACTTGCTCTCTTGGACCTTCTATACCTCCCCCACATGGGCCTATCCCATATGGAGGGAATAACTCAATATAATATCCATCTCCACCTATTTTATATTACTTCTCCCATGGACTTTGAGCCATATCTCACTAAATGCAGCCTAGGTGGAGGGGTGGCACATGGAGGAGCCATGCCACCTTACATTTTATAATATTACTATCATGGATTATGTACAACACACCTTATGGGTCCTCTTACGTGGAAGGGTGGCACATGGTCATGCCCTGCCACCTCAACCCTGGGCCCTATGCACACCATATTTTATTATACTATTGCCACATATACAAACACACACACCTATTAATGCCTTTTTCCTTGGACAATTTTATCCATAATAGTGTGTGTGTGTGTGTGTGTGTGTGTGTGTGTGTGTGTGTGTGTGTGAGGGAGAGAGAGAGAGAGAGAGAGAAAGAGTGAGTGAGTGAGAGTGTGTGAGAGTGTGTGTGAGTGTGTGTGACAGTGAGTGTGAGTGTGAGTGTGAGTGTGAGCGTGAGTGTGAGTGTTAATGTGAGTCTGAGTGTGAGAGTGTGAGTGAGAGTGTGAGTGTGAGTGCGAGACTGAGAGTGAGAGTGTGTGTGAGACTGTGTGAGAGTGTGTGTGAGAGTGTGAGAGTGTGTGTGAGAGTGTGAGAGTGAGTGACAATGTGACTGAGAGTGAGAGTGGGAGTGAGTGGGGTGTGTGTGTGTGTGTGTGTGTGTGTGTGTGTGTGTGTGTGTGTGTGTGTGTGTGTGTGAGCCATAACTTCTTTAAATCATTATTTTGATGCATATAACATTACTAAATGGTTTAAAAAACATGATAATATTATCTATATCATGTGTATGCCATTTGTTTGATATGCTACATGGGCCATAGCCCAATTTGAATTTGTCAATTAAAGATGTAGGCCACTAACGTTTATGTTCATCACCTTACTAAGAACGTGGACTATAGATACACACACCAACATCTACACATAAATTCAACCAAGTTTTTGGATTTTTTAACAATAATGGCTTATTCCATGTAGAAACGCTTGTAGAAATACTTATTAAATGCACATAGTCAATTCACAAGCTTTTGTCTTCTATGAGTTATACGCTTGGTAATCCTGCATATGAAAAATGGGATTAATCTTGTGTGCTAAATTGAAACCCTTAAGGTAACTTCTCTAGTCACTATCTCCTTCACCTGTGTGATGTCATGGAAGGATTGCTCTTTGATTTCTACTCATTTCTTATGTCAAGTTGTAAGTTAAGCATTATAGAGTCAATGGTTGTGGGGTGGTTATGTAGACAAGTTTTTTCCTTGCACTCTTTGCACATTTTTAGAATTTCCTTCTCTATGATGCACCTTTTTTAGTTTTATAAATCTAAATATTTATTTTGTAAATTACGCAATTCAATTTAAGAGGGGCTGTTGTTTTGGCATTTGAACTTGATTAGGTGCAATTGTTCAACAAAGACAATGTTGTAGACATCTTTACCAAACCACTTGGGAAAATTATTTCTTATTGACTAACAGGAAGGGAAATGGAGAAACTCTTGGTTTGACTTAGAGGAAGGAAATTCCCAATTCCCATTGAGGGGGAGCGATAGGATAGTAGCCCTTAGCCCTTCTTCAGCTTCATCATTAGGAGGATTATAGACTTCACGGTGCTAATCTTAAATTGAGGAGCAGCCTCAATATCAAATATGTTCACATGCAAGTGGTAATATGTAAAAGAGTCCTTATGGACTTATATGGGTATGAATAACACTTGGGTCCATGGAGGTCTTGTATAAATACTATTTTTAAAGTCATAATACAAGTTAGAGCTACGCAGGGCTCACAGACAAACCCTAAACCTAATCCTATCAAGAGAACATGTATATGTTACTAGTTTCTTCCATTCCAATGTAGTGTACAATTAGCTATCTTGTGTCATGAGCACTCCTCTCTTTTGCTCACTTCTGGTCTTTGAATTGCTCATGAATCTAAAGCCAAAGGATAAATTGACCTTTACATACTCCAAGCTGACTTCCTACTAACTTCTTTTCAGCTTGTAGCTAAGTGGCATGAAGGTGGTTCTCTAAACTTGCTCAATTCTAAGGATGTTGTGACTATTTGGATTGCAAGGCCTCAATAGAAGATGTTCATAGAACCACTAGAGATTATAACCTATTGATCACCCTCTAAAAAACACTAAATAAACAAATCAAGGCCTTCTCACTAGTTAGCAAGAGTTATATAGATTTTACCTCTTGCTATATATAGAAAATTGCGACCACGGATTACATGGGACACTTTGGTTTGAGTTTTGTACTGCTTTTATTTCTTCTTTTTCCTTCATCTTTGCATTCTCACGCTTGGTATACTCAATTCCAAAGAAGAGGAGATGGAGCTCTCAGAATCTTTAACCATGCTTGAGGGCTCCCTCTCCACAAATAGCACACAACTTAGTATCCTTAGTCATATTTTGTAGAGCATTTATCACTTTTAAACCTTTAAAGAGTGTCGACCCATGAGGAGACTAATACGCTTCACTAACAAAAGATACTAAAATGTGGAAAGAATGATCTATGTGCATTCATAAACCTGAGTTGTGCTAAAATTCTGAGCTATCTCTATCGGAGCTCTGAGCTGCCTCCATTGGGTTTATGCTCAAACCTGGTCAATTTGCAATAATCAAAGAAAACCTATCAAGTTTTGAGTACTTCCCAAGCTCAAGATGATTTGGCCCAATTCTAGAACGATTGGGATAAACAAAAAGAAGACAAAAAATTTCGACCCTTAAATCATTGCATGATCTAAGGTCTCTACATCTAAATGCGGACAACATTACTTGGGGGTGACTTATACGTCTCCACTTTTGTGAATGATTTCACCATATTCACTTGGGTTTATGGCATGACGACCAAGTCAGATGTATTCTCTTGCTTCAAGTGCTTTCTTGCCATGGCGAACAAACTCTTGACTCTCCACAATGAACCGGGGGGGTGAGTATATGCCCCATTAATTTTTGGATTTTTTAGCAGCCCAGGGCATAATCTCAACTTTCCAATGATCGGAGTGACAGGAGAGCTGAACTCGGGGTTGGCCATATCAGCTTCACAAAGTGGCCCCATCTCCTCAGGACAGATTCCCACCTTACTTGCTAGTTCTAGTGAGATCGAGCTCCGGGGTCAAAGAAGATTAAACAAGTTTGGTCAAGTACTTTGCCCCAAGCTCTGTATCATCATTCTGCCCCTCATCAATAACAGAAGGCATAAGTCCGGCACTTGGTTTTGACTTCTTACCCTTCTGTTCGCTCTTCTGCTTCTCCTTTTCTTCAGTAGGCTGTTTCCTTTTCTTATTTAGGCATTCCCAAGATTGATTTTTTTTTGCGGAAAAAACAGTGCTAATTATATTACTTCGAGAACAAGATACAAAAGGTCAGCTTGTAGCTGACGGGCTGCGTTCACAAATCGGACACAGCCCTAAAAGGTAACAGAATAAATCATACTCTCATGGAGGGATAAGACGAGTGTGAATGAACAGCCATCGGGATGGTGAGTAGTGCCACCGAAGGCCCTGCGAAGTCTACTCGAAGAAGAGGCCCTGTGTGTCCCAAGCCCGGAGGAAGCGTCTCCGCTTCTCCTGACCGGCCCGGGAATCTCCCTGAATCTGGTCCCACTGGCCTCTGAGGGTATGAATAATCTCGCTCCAAATCTCCGTCATGATCTGGGCAGTCGATAAGGAGGTGCCACCGAGGATCTGCGTGTAGCGCGAGGTCCAGATGTGCCACCCTGCAATGCTGCTAATAATCTCCCAGACTAGCTGTCTCTCCCGAACTCCTGTATCAGCCTCTGCTAGGTGCTGCGGGATACCCTCGAGCGGCCCCCACGTCCCCTGTGTGATAAGAAAAGTGGGGTCCTGCTGGCATGCCTCGAATAAGTGATGAAGACCAGGTGCGGTGCTGCACCAACAGAACGCGCCCCAAGTGATCAATCCTAGCTCTGGTGCTGCGCGAGTAAAAATCCCGAAAGTCCACCTCCACACTTCCTGGGCGCGAGTGCAGCTCCACAGGCAGTGTTTTGGTGACTCCTCATCCTCATGGCAAATCTGGCAGCATCCGTCCTGGCCTATCTGCCGCAACCAGCTCCCCACTGGAAGACCTTTGTGGGCAAGAAGCCACAAGAAGTATGAGATCTTCCGCGGCCGCCAGCTCTCCCACAAGGCCTTCCAGAATGCCTGCAAAAAGAACCTGGAAATACCCTGTGCATACCAGCTGGGCCGCTGGGTGGGGGGGCGGCTCTGCATCCTCCCAAGAACTCGCCTGCCGAGAGTCGTGCTGTAGGCGAAGAAGGAAGTCGGCCCCTGTCCTGTCACAATCTCTGGCCACCACCACTCTCCTGGGTCCCAATCAAGCTCTGACAAGGCCCGCCCCTCCCAGAGCCAGCAGAGACGCCAAAGCTGCATCTGGTCCTGCTCGATGCTAGGATCGGTACGCCAGACCTTCCCCAAAAGGCCTACGACCCGAACCCTCTGCCATGGGAGTAGGGGGTCGATGAGCGCATCCTCTCTTCTGAGTCGTCCATCCCCAAAAACCGCGAAGAAGGAGATAGAGGAGTCATCCATACGTCCTGCGATCACCAGTGGGATGCCACGGGGGGTGAACTGTCCCAGCCAGCGGGCGTCACTAGGCATGAGGACCTGAGGCTCAGGTGGAACCAACCAATCAGCTAGGATCGCTTCGTCAATCTCCGTGCGTTTCGCCTGGGCTCCACGTGCACCTCCAGCTGCGTCTACAAGATCAGCCGTCTCCAGATGTCTGTACGTATCCCTCCAAACTCGAAGGGACCGGGCTGGCCCCCTCATCCAGCCATCCCACCTGATATGTAATCTCTCCCCCAACTGAAGGCCCTCGGCATCTCTGACCTGACCGTTCCAGATACGCGGCTGGCGATCGATCTCCTCCTGACAGCTAGGAAGGGACCAGCTAGGAGGGGACTGAATGAGACTGAGGCGGAGCCGCCTCCAAACCATGAGGAGGCTACGAACGAGTGGGGAACGGGGCTGAGTGAGCGGGGCAGAAGTGAAGATCCACCTGAGGGACGGTAGCCACTCTCCACCTCGGCGCGGGACACAAGAACCGACTCCCTGCTGAAGTGACATCTTCCACGTCTGCCCCCCCGGGGTCAAACCGCGGATGACAAGCTTGCCTAACAAGGCCTGACTCTGAAGCTCTGGATCGATGACCCCCAGGCCACCCTCAGCCTGCGGAAGAATGACTGTCTGCCAAGCAACCCTGGCTCTGGTATCTCTGAGACCATCCTCCCCGGACCAAAGGAAGTTCCGAACCAGCCTCCTGAGCTGTGCCACGCTGGATCTCGAGAAACACCAGCAAGAAGCCACATACCAAGCCGTGGCTAGGAGGACCTGGTTAACTACCAGGGCACGACCTGCAAGGAAAAGCTTAGCAGTGCTCCAGAAAGCCAGCTTCCGCCGGATGGAATCTAGCACCGGAAGAAACTGCTGAGCTGGCGTGATGTCTAGGCCAACCTGAAAACCAAGGTATCTAGCTGTCTGTCCCCGTGGAATCCATCTGAAACCCAAAAACCTCCCCCACTGAGAACACGCCCCGGGGTCTGTGAGAAAACCAACTAATTTGTTCCAGTTGATTTTCGCACCAGCGGCCGAGCAGAAGACCTCCAGGGCCATCCGCACCCTCTCTAGCATCCTCTCATCGTCCTGGACATACAGGGCTGTATCATCTGCGTACTCCGAGTCCAAAAGCTCCGTGTCCTCCCGAAGTGGAAGGCGAACACCCCTGATCCCTGTAGACCTCGCCCGAAGGTAGTAAGTCATAGCCTCGGCGAAGAAGAGAAACAGGTAAGGAGCAAGGGGGCAGCCCCGACGCACTGATCTCTCCAAGCTAAAGCGCTCACCCATCCCGCCTCCAATGATGACCCTGCTAGAAGCTGTCCTGTACAAAGCTGAGATACCCTGAATCCAACCTGCTGGGAAACCTAGCCGCTCCAGAGTCCCCTCCAAAAAGGACCAGTCCACTCGATCGTAGGCCTTCTCAAAGTCGAGAAGTAGAATGGCAAGGTGTGATCCACTGTGCTGAGCCCACTCCGCCGCCTCTGAAAAGGTAAAGACATTATCCAGGATACTGCGATCCTGGACAAAGCCTGTCTGAGTGTCATGGATGAGGTCTGGGAGTAGAGGCCGAACTCTGGCGCTGATCATCTTGGCGAGGATTTTGTAGGCAGTGGTAAGGAGAGTGATCGGGCGCCACTGACGGATCTCCTGTCTATCTCCTCCCTTCGGGATGAGGCAAATCAGTCCCGAGGAAAGGCTCTCTGGCATCTGACCGCTGCTGAAAATCCTCTGCAGAGCTGCAAGGAGGGGCTGATGGATCTGGTCCCAGAAGGAGGTGAAGAATGCCCGGGATAGCCCATCCTCACCTGGGCATTTCTGTCCGTCGATGGCCATCAAGGCCTCCAACATCTCGTCCATGGTGAACGGTGCCAACAACGTCGCCTGCATGCTAGGATGGACCAGGGATGGAGTGTGCCTCCACACCTCCTCACAGTCACGTCGAGTACGAGGGGCAAGCGGCTCCTGCTGGAAGAGGGTCCTGTAGAAGTCAGTGGCCAACCCCAAGACCTCCCCCGGATCCGTAACAATGTGACCATCCGCTGTCCTGAGACTCCGAAGCTGATCACCTGCAGCTCTCTGGCCATGCGTCCTGAAGAACTCCCTGTACATCCGGTCACCCTTCCGGGCCCAGAAGGAGAGAGAGGCGTGATAGGAAAACTCTGAGCGACGCTGGAGTGTCTCCTCCAGAAGGGCTCTGGCTCGAAGGGCCTGGATCCGAAGCTCCTCCGAGCCCGGGGAAGCCTGCTGGAGTCGCTGAATGGAGGCGAGGTCCCTCCGAAGAGCTCTCTCTCTGCCCCACCAATCCTGTCGAACCTGTAGGGCTGCGAGCTGGCAGATCTGGCTGGACTCCAAAGCCTGCGCCACCGAGCCAACCAGATCCACGCACTCGCCCCAGTCTCTGTCCCAAAGACTGCAAATACTGCTGCGCACATCCTCCCTCGAGAAAATGGAGTCAGGAATCCGGCATGAGCGGGGGGGAAGGGACTGAGCTGCCGAATCTAATGATAAGAACACAGGCGCATGGTCGGAATGTGTCGTCCCTGGAACTATACCCGCCTGACCACCTCTGCCGATGGCCCAATCACTAACATAAAATCTATCCAGCCTCTCCAGGAGTCTGCCTCCTTCCCTGCGGAAGCCCCACGAAAAGTCCAAGCTCCCATGCCAGCGTCGGAAGGACGGGTCTCGCCAACTGTCCCTTCCTCCTGTCGCAAAGATAAAAGAGTCCCAAGCTGACTGCTCTGCCTGAGACATACCAGTAAACTCCGGTCCTCTGCCCTGCTGGTCCTCCAAGGTCTCCAGATTGTTGAAGTCACCTCCAACAATCCAGGAATCCATGTCTGGGAGAATCCCTGTAAGTGTCCTCCAGAAGGTGGCTCTACAACGGAGATCTGTGGGAGCATAAATGTTGAGGACTCCAAATCCCTCCAGTTCCAGGCCTACCCAAAGGGCACGGCCTGGTATCAGCGTGCCATGATCGAAAACTCCCTGGGCTAGCTGCTCGCCCACGGAGGTACAAACACCACCACTCCTCCCCAGTGCGCCGATCGAGGGCTCCCAATAAGTGTGAACGTCCAGGGAGAATCTTCCCGCATCTGCGGGAGTGAGCCGCATAAAGCTTGTGCTCCTGGAGCAGAAGTACATCCAAACGACCTATCACTGCTGGCTGAAGTTCCTGTCTCAAAATGAGCTTCCTAGGACCACGGGTTCCAGAAGAGTGAAACCCGTTCACATTCCAGGAAACGAGGTGTAGGCTCATGGTGAGGGCTGGGAGGCTGCGAACAGCTGTCTGCTCGCGGTCGAAGTCGAAGAAGAAGCTGACATCTCGGAGTGGAGGCGCTGACGCTTATGGGAAGGTTTGGAGGGGGAGGCGGGGTCATCCTGCCCGTCCTTCAACACCTTCAGCAAAGGCGAGAGGCCTTTGGTACCATGAACGAAAGCTTTCTCGAGCCAGCTCGAGATCTCTGAGGTGGTCATGCCGTAGAAAGCACAGAGTTTCTGAGGGGTCCAAGCTCTGACATCTTGGGGGAGGGGCCAAGACAGGGGGGGCCTGAGGATCACAATCAGTCTGAAGCGTTTGGCGGCGCAACGCCACCGCAGGCGCACGTCACCCTCGGACCACTGAGTCTCGAGAAGTTGCCCACCGGACGGGCCTATCCAGGAGCAAACCTAAGCATGTGTCTGCTCCCTGAGAGCCTCCCAGACCGAGTCGTCTATCCAAGTCTCGGTGCCGTCGCTAAGGAACGTGAAAGCAAAGCTAGGGCCATCCCTGGGGGCCAAGGCGGCTATCTTCCCATCCGCCCCTTTGCGGAGCAGGAAGATACTGATGTCGAGGCAAGCAGGGAAAGTCCCGAGGTCGGCCACATCCAAGTAGTCCCAGGGGCCAGATCTGTAAAAGTCGCGGGGGAGCTCTCTCTCCTGAAGTTGAGGCCCGTCGGAGTCTGCTACTGACGGGCTAGCGGACAGAGAAGCCTGCTCCGGTGAAGGTGTAGACTCAGGGTGTCCTGCCAGCGGAGGGGGAGGGGGAGGAGGCTGGGGAATAGGCAACACAGACTCCTCAGGGGCGACTAGTGGAGGAGGAGGAGGAGGGGGAGCGGGGGCTGCCCTCGGCTGAGGAACCATCGGTGCAACTAGCTCTGCGGGAGAGCTGAAAGAGGCGGGGGGGGAGAGATGGGGATGCATCTGGAACTGGGGCTGAGAAGGAGGGGGAGAAGACTGAGGAGGACGAGGAGGGGGCTGAAGCTGCGGGTCGGGAGAAATGGGGTGCAGATGGGGGATGGCCTGGGGCTGAATGGGAAGAGGCTGGGGAGAGGAGGAGAGGGGGACCTGAGTCTGTGGAGGGCGGGCTACCGTCGAAGAAGATGCTCTCCCAGGTCCCTGGGGCGGCTGCCTGTCAGGTCTCTGAGGTGCAGCTGCAGGTTGGGTAACCTCAGCCTCTTTGCCTTTATCAGAAATCTTCTTGTTCTTTCCCCTTTTCCTTCTAACCTCAGTCCAGCCGCCAGCTAACTCCGGGCTCCGGCTGCCTCTGCTCCTCCTGGCGTGGCTGTCCGGAGGGGGGGGGGAGGGGGCGGAGAGGGGGGGGCGGGGGGGGTCGAGAAGAGCTGGCGAAGCGTGGACAAACAGCCGCCAAGTGCCCGAAGCCGTGACACCTCAAACACTGCCCTGGCTGTCCGGTGACTACCATGCTCTGGGTGATGCTGCCGGCATCTATCACAATCTCGATCACTGTCGGGAGAGTCGCAGGATCCGCCACAGCCACACGGACTCGGGGGGCTCCTGCCGTAGTCACCGCATCGGCGAAAGTATCGTGCATAACCCAGCCAAAGTGGGAGCCTAGGTCCCTGACAATCGGCCAGCAGCAAGACCTGGAAAAACTAGCGTCACTGGATGACGAGGTATACGGAACCGAGCATCAAAATCCGCTGCGCTAAATCCGCAGTACCACGGGACTATCATGACAATCTTTCCATCCACAGTCGTGGGGGAGCCAGCAAGCAGGTTGCTCGCCGCTTTCGCATTGGAGAGTTTGAGCCAGAAGATGCCCCTTCCCATAAGGGCCACCTCCTCAATATGGCTGTCCTCTAGCATGAGGGTGGACTGGAGCCAGTCCCTGATGGCTGATCTGGAGGGGGAATGTCCAATGACTCTGCCATAAACAGAGGTAAGGGCAAAGTCATTGGCAACCTCCTGAACCCGAGATGATTGTTGCTCTGTCAGGATGACGCGGTAGGCATCTGGAGAGGGAGGGTCCGTCTGGGCCTCCGGTTCCGGGCAAGGGGCCGCCATACCGCCAAGACAAACTGCGAGGCTTCCGATGAGGAAAAGGCTGCCACCCAAAAAAGGGGGGGAGTAGATGCGGGAGGGTGGAGCCTGGGTGTGGCGGGAAGGATGGAGGGTGGGGGGCGGAGGAAGCGGGATGGGGGGGCAGGAAGCGGAGATGGCGCGGGGTGGAGGAGTGGGGGCGGGGATCGGGGGCGGTGGAGAGGAGGCGGGAACAGAAGCGGGGGCGGGGGAGAGGCGGAGTGGGGCGAGAGGCGGACGGGGGGCGAAAAAAAAAAAAAAAAAAGGAGCGAAGGGGCGGGGGGGGCGGGGGGCGGAGAGCGGAAAGGGGAGACGGGGGTGAAATGGAGGGGGGGCGGTGAGGCGAAAGGGGGCGAGGGGTGGGTGGGCGGAGCGGGAGGCGGGGGGGGTGTGAGTGGAGCTGAAGCGGGGAGGGGTGGAGCGGAGGGGCAAGGGGGAGAGACGGAGCGGGGGGGGGGTGTGCGTGGCGAGGGGGGGCGGAGCGAGGTGGGGAGGGTGAGGCGGGGTGAGGGGGTGTGAGTGGAGCGGAAGCGGGGAGGGGTGGAGCGGAGGGGCAAGGGGGAGAGACGGAGCCGGGGGGGGTGAGCGTGGCGAGGGTGAGCAGAGGTGCGAGGGGGGGTGAGGCGGAGGTGAGCGGGGATGGCGAGGGAGGGGGAGGTAGAGATACGGAGGGGGAGGGGGAAGCTCGCAGGAGCTTTAGAAGAGCTTTATGGTTGCTAGCTGGCAGCAAAAATATTCCCAAGATTGATGGCCTTCCTCCCTATAGTAAAAACATTTATTTTGCCTCATCAAGTCTCCCTTTTCATCAAAAGTCAGCCTCTTGAACTTAGGCTGGCTCATCTTGCATCACTGGCCTGCAACAAAAGAAGCCTTAAAAGGCTTGCCACTCTTCTCTGTTTTGCGTCCTTTGAACCCTGTGGTCCTCCCTGCATAAGGGCATACACCGTGTTGGCATTTTCAATCAAGTGGAGCATGTTCGACAACTTTGTCTTCGTATAATAGCCTCGGATCTCCTTGGGCAACCCACAACAGTTCTTCTCTATTTGTTCCAACAATGATACAAACCTGTAGGTACTAACAGGCAATAAAGCTGCCCAAAACTTCCTGCTATAAGGCTCCAAATTTACAATTCTCAGCATCGCTCTTGTGCATGCGGTCATCATCTCCACCTCAAAAGTGGTAGTCAACCATGAGGCTGCAAATACTTGCTTAAACCCAACCCAAGTGACCGGTGCTATACCCTGCAAGAGCAAATTAGTCCACCACTGCAAAGCATTGCCTTTCAAGAAGGTGGCGGTCTTTCTGATCTTGGAAGCTTCAGTGAAGTTCCCTCCTAAATAAGCTGCGTCAAATTGCTGCAAAAAGGTCAGACTCTTCAACCTGTCCTGCATCCTATTAAAAGTTTCAAACTTTACGCCTCTTTGAATGCCTTTGCTTTGCCTCTCAGGGCCAAATTGTCATAGACCAGTGGCTGCAAAAACAGTGGCTGCATCATATTACCCATGCTTTGTGCCCCTTTTCCATTTCCTTTAGAGGGATTGACCACTCCGGGTCCCATAAGTGGCATCCAAAACATTCCCATAGGATTTCCCATGCCTACTTGCATCCTTGGCTGCATCCCAATGTTTCCATACATCATATTAGGCATTCCAGCCTGCATCATGTTTGGCATTCCAGCCTGCATTCCTCCAAGCATTTGTCCCTGGACACCCTGCATACCCTGAAAGACCATTGGGAAGTTTCCAGCCATACCCATGCCTTCATTGGGCTGTCAACCATGGCCTGGAACACCGAACCTCCCCCAAAATAATCTGGATACGTTGTGGACTGAGGGAAAACTTGATGTCCAGAATTATAATACAGAAAATTACTGCCTTGATCATTTATCCCGGAGCCGGAGCCAAAAACAAATTGTTGCATAGGAGCCTGTGGCATAATGTTCGACTGTCCATTACCTGGCTAAGCACCAAACTGCTGCCTGTGTGCTTTCTTCTTTTTCTTCTTATCCTTCTTCAGAGGATTAAGAAGTTTCTGAATACGAGGATTCTGAGTGAGCTGAATAGACATATCCATTCTGCTCGCCTACTGCGCTCTCAGCATGGCATCTCCCTCATCTTCTTCCTCCTGCTCAAAATCAATAGGAGTTTCTTTCTGATCCTGTTGTCCAAAGACTTGCTGCCCATAAGCTTGCGGTTCAAAAGCTTGTTGTCCGAAAGCTTGTTGCCCGAAAACCTGTTGCCCAAAAGCTGGTTATTCCTGAAATTGCTACTCATTTTGAGAATATTCATCCCCAAGGGATTCTTGTTCTTGAGATTCCTGTGACTCTTCCTGCTCTGAGTCCAAGTGGGGTTAGGTGAGAGAGTGTGAGGTGTAGCTAGGAGAGAGTGGAGAGGATTGTAGGAGAGGCGTGAGAGGGGCCGCTAGGCAAGCGATGGGTTGAGGGGAACCCCAGGGGATCCCGTGTACGGTCAGGGCTGTGCAATGATTAGGTGACGCATGCAAGAGAGTGTAGAGGGGTGCGCCATAGGCTGGAGCAGGATCACGGCTAGGCTGCTGTTCGGGGAGGCTGGACGCTAAAAAAAGCACCAACCCTCCAGTTTGGGAGGGTGGGCTTTCTTAGAAAGCATAGCTTTCTAAAAGCTGTACCTTCTATGTTATAGCCTGGCCAGACCATAGTTTTGCCTCAGCTTATGCTTGTGCGCACGAGAAGACCCCTCCACACCCTGGCGGATTTCGTCACCTAGGTACGGCTTGTAGCAGACTTCCGTATGGCATAGCCAACAATGGGAGTCTCAATGTTCACTGACTCGAGCTGATCGTCAGCTTTGTACCTCTTTTATCGGCCAGCCTCTCTTCTCTTTCGTCACCTCCTATCCGGACAGTTTTTTCTTCTGCTCCACTCTCCTTCAACCTCCGATCCCACCTATCACTTCTCTAAGTTTACTCCCTTCATCAGATCAGGTTTCAGATATGGCTGATTCAATAGACCCCGCGCTTGCGATGGGAGATCAAGATATGAACTACCATGTGGAGGATGACCAAGGGCTCTACGATGATCTGATTACGAAGAAAGCCTTCAGTGAATTCACCACTTCTCTTGATGGAAAGTTTGAGTAGGTTAACACGAATCAAACGGGGTTGACACAGCAACTCCAAGGGATTTAGACTACACTCACACTTTTGACTAGCACTATTCACGCGCTCACACATGTGGATGCCATGGCCTTAGTGTTAGGTCCGAACATCACTCCAGATCCTTTTCCCGGAGATCAGAAGTCTCGTACCAAGGAGGTTGTTGACACTTGGTTGCACAAGTGGCAAGTACACTTCCAGTTTCACCCTTACCCAGATGACAAGAAAATACAGCTTGCAACAGGGTTTATGTCAGGAAAGGCTTTATTGTAGTGGAAGGAACTCCAACCCAAGCCTGCAACATGGATAGAATTCAAAGGAGTCTTCAGGAAAGAGTTTCTGAAGGAGGAGGAAGATTAGAATATCGTAGACAAGCTCAAAGCCCTCGATATGTTCAAGCTGAATCTGACTTTTGAGGTTTATCTTCAGAGGTTTTGGGATTTGCAGACCAGAGCTACAAAGATGGATCCAGTGACCTTGTTAGGTTTCTTTGTGAATGGTTTGCCTGACTCGTACAAGTTACAGATCAAGAACAACAAGTGTACCACTTTGCAAGAGGCCATGAATTACGCGTGCATCTATGATGATACCATGGCCAGCGCAAAGGAAACCATAGTTGCCAACATGGGTGGGAAGAACAAGAGAAAGTTCTTCCAGTCTACCACTAGTACTGGGGAGTCGAAGTCTATAGACAACGCCTCCAAGAACCATTCGACTCAGGCGAAGAATGGTCGTGCCCGTTTCCTTCGTACCTTGAAGCTAAAGAAAGGAGGACGACGTTGCTTCATATGCGAGGAGCGAGGCCACACTAGGAATGATTGTCCTAAGCGCAAGAACCAAAAGCAAGCACCAGAACAGAAGCTCCATGCCGGTACCAAAGCTAAGGGAGCTAATCAAGTTTCGATTACAGGTATTTCTGTAAATGTCATTACCTGCCCACTTTCTTGTAATTGCACTTTTAATAATTCGTTATTTGGTTCCCATGATCTTTTCCGAGTTTATGGAGAAGTTAGGGAGGATGAGCTAGTGTTCCACCTTATAGGATGAGCTAGCTTGAGGAGGATGAGTTAGCTTCACAGCTACAGGATTATTTGAATATGGACTATATTCGCCCAAGTAAATCACCTTGGGGAGCACCTGTCCTCCTAAGAAAGAAGAAAGATATTTTGTGGAGAATGTGTATAGATTATAAACGATTGAATAAAGTGACAATTAAGAATCGATACCCTCTTCCTTGTTCCGAAGATTTGATAGACCGTTTGGCTGGAGCGAAGTATTTCACTAAGATTGATTTGCGTACGGGTTATCACCAAATCCGTATCTATGCTAAACACATAGATAGAACCGCATTCCGAACTAGGTATGGCCACTACGAGTTTCTCGTATTACCTTTTGGTTTAACCAATGCTCCTACCACCTTCCTGCAAATATATGTTATGGATCTTCGATTCAAGATTCTCTAGGAGTGTCATGATGCTCCTAGGTATACATCGGACTCTGTCTCTTGTGAAGCATACCTTTTATTGGCCTAAGATGCGTGCATTTATTGAACACTATGTGGTAGGTTGCCGGGTTTGTCAGGTTATTAAGGCAGAACGCCTTCGAAGCGTGGGTTTATTACAGCCATTGCAAATCCCAAGTAATAAATGGGAAAGTATTTCCATGGATTTTATTACTGGTTTGCCTAGAACGTACAAGGGTCATGACTCCATTTGGGTCATAGTGGACCGTCTGACAAAAATGGCTAGATTCTTACCTATTAGAACAACTATCTCAACTGTTCAGCTGGCTCACGAGTTTGTGGACCACATGTTTAAGCTGTATGGTTTGCCCTCTGACATAGTTAGCGACAGGGACTCGAAGTTTACAAGTAACTTTTGGACACTTAGTTAGAAACTACTCTAAGTATGAGTTCCTCAGGTCATGCACAATCTAATGGCAGTACAGAGATGGTCAACCAATTGGTTGAAGATATGCTTCGGGCATATGTTTCTAAGAGACAATCTTCATGGGAAGATTATCTACCTATGATAGAATTTGCTTATAACAGTGCAAAGCATTTGAGTACTGGTTACCGTCCTTTTATGCTTATGTACGGGTTTCAACCTAAGTCACCAGTTATGGTTGGGTTAAAGGGAATCCAAAATGATGCTGCAAAGACATTCTTGCAAGACATGCAAGACATGTTGCAGTTTGCCAAGGAGTCTATTAGAAGTGCCTAAGATCGGGACAGATTTTATGCTAATAGACATCATTCACCTAGAGAGTTCTCTGAAGGAACGATGGTATATTTGTGAATTCCCAAGGAATCCAAGAGCCTAAGTATTGGTTTGGTTCCAGATACTGTGGTCCGTTCAAGGTTATTAAAAGAATTGGACCAGTTGCATATAAACTAGAATTGCATCCTGATGTTAAAGTACATCCAATATTTCATGTCAACAGACTGAAAGAGTTACTGGGTGTGGATGATCAACTTGTTTCTCCTCAAGAAATAATATAAGTTACATATTTGACTTTTATTCCACACGAACCTGAGAGTATTCTTGAATTTCGTGATAGACAGATTCGTAATAGAACTATCACGGAATACAAGATCAAGTGGAAGGATTGTGTTGAGGAGGATGCAACATGGGAGACAATACAGAACCTCCAGAGGACATTCCCGGGCTTTTTAGCAAACTCAAAAGTGAGTTCTTAGAGGAGGGGAAGTATGTCATGTGCACGGATTGGTATCTGACGTGTACTGGGTACACAAGACTAGCTCAGGTAGCCTGGGGAGGCTTAGAGCTAGGCATGCTTGATTCTCCGGTTGAGTTGCAAGGGTACAAACTAGATAGAGGTCTTCGCTATTTTTGGCGCTTGGGGCCCAAGTCTATATAAGGGACCCAGGGGTTCAGTTCTCAAGGAACCGATGGGAGCAAGTCCCGTTCCCAGGTGCTAGGTCTACCGCGGACGCGCGCCTGCATCATAGCATAGCCCAAGGTCCAACAACAGATCCTAGGCTTCACAACACCACCTTGTGGTATGGGACACCAGGCTAGTTAGGATCTGGTTGGGAGTTCGTGCCAATAGCTCAGCTCGTGGCTCGGAGGAGACATCTCCTGATTCGAAAACGCATCCCGTAGATGTCATGGTTGGGTCATGAGCAGCCTACTCAGATTCCTCACGTTTGGAGTGTTCTTGTGTTTGCTTGCAGGTCAAAGGTTTCAGGAGTGCTGGGGTCGTGTCACCAGGACTTAGGCACGTGTGCTTTTGCAATCGGTAACTCTCTCGTGGAACCTCACGCTCATAAATTTACTGTAGAAACACTCTCATAAGAGCTCTCTCTCTCTCTCTCTCTCTCTCTCTCTCTCTCTCTCTCTACACACAGCTAGGGCCCAGGACAACATGTCGGGCTGGACCCCCCCCGAAGGTATTTTATTTCTTAAAGAGAGAATCTGTTACAAGAGTTCAACGTAGAGCTGCCTGATACAAAATCCAACGTGAATAATCAATATTACAAGAGCTTCAAGCTCATTTCAAATTGGCGACATGCCACTTGTCTAAAATCTAGACTAAGTCCTATTACATGCCACTAAGGGCAACTCTGGAGTCTTCGAAGCACTTGGTCACGCAAACCGCCTCCCAGACTCTGATTAGGCTCCCGTAGCGCTTAGGAAAATAACTCTTCCTAGTATCTGCAACAATTAATTAAAGCGCACCACCATGGCACCCATTAATTGTTAGCGCTTTGCATGCAAACAACACATTGTGGACTAGTTCTAGTCACAGTGGGCGTCCCCACTGAACACATGTGCGCACATAACAAATATAAATATATATATTTATTCTCTGTTGACCGAAGTCAACGCTCTTGATCATAATTAAGGAGCTTTGACCAAGGGTCGAGGCGCCTTAATTATAGCCAAGTCTCTCCAACCGAAGTTGGCACATCTTGGTTAACTGTGGTTAACCCTCTTGGCGCATGCCAAGTCTCGTTGACCGAAGTCAACACTCTCTGACCGTAGTCAGCTCTGTAGTTCTCTGGTTAACCGTAGTTGACCCTCTTGGTAATAAACCAAGTCTTCCCGACCGAAGTCAGGTTTACTTTACCAGAGTCAAGTATCTTTGACCGTAGTCAAGTCTTTGACCATTAAAAGAACTCTTTGACCAGAATTAACGCATATAAAACTCTTTAATTATGATCAAATATATGGTTAACTGTACTTTAACTCAGGATATTTACATTGTGGTGACATCCCCTCGGCTTCTATTCAATTGACCTCAACTGAAAAGCTTCCTTGTAAACATCCAAAAGCTGTGGATGATCAGATAACATGTCTTCGTCCATCCACTTGGCATCTAATGCCGTATAATTCTTGAATTTTACAAGATACCTGTAAAACTCCTTGCCCTGAGGGCCTTTGCGTACAGTATGGTACACAATTTGCTCTGGCTGAAGGATCTCTTCCAGCTCATCCACTTCTGGTGGATCCTCTGATATTGGCTCTGTAGGCTCTGGCCCCTGGAATTTCTTTAGAAGACTCACATGGAATGCATTGTGAATCCTCCAATGCTCTGGCAATGATAACCTGTATGCAACCTCATTTATTCTCTCCGCAACCCTAAAAGGGCCATAGTATCTGGGAGATAAATTTGCATACACTTTCTGTTTGCTTTTAAACTTGCGGAGCCTAGCTTTTTCAAACTTCAAAAGTACCCAATCCCCTTCCTTGAGATCTAACTGTCTCCTATGCTTATCTGCAGCTCTTTTATGTTTCTCTTGAGACCTTTCGATTGCTGTCCGGACTTGGCTGTAAGCTGTCTGGAGGTCCAGACTTGGCTGTAAGCTGTCTGGAGGTCTCTCACAAACTGATCAGCTGCAAATATTTCATCCTTGGTCCTCAGGATAGGTGGCAGAATCACCTTCCCATAAATGACCTCAAAGGGGGCTTTCCCTGTAGAGCTGTGTACTGTATTATTGTAAGCAAACTCTACCAATGGTAGGTACTTTTCCCAGTCTGAACCTTGGTCACCCACGTAGCATTTCAGCATATCCAATGCTGTAGAATTTGCTACTTCACTTTGACCATCTGTCTGAGGATGGAAAGAAGAAGAAAATTTCAGATTCGTCCCCATGTTATCAAATCTAGAATAGACTGGTCATTCTGGGATCTCGATCACTAACAATGGACTTAGGCATTCCATGATGCTTAAAGATCTGTGCCATGAAAAGCTTAGCCATATGATCTGCCTTTATGGTTTTGCGAACCGGAATGAAATGAGCTTGCTTGCTGAATCTATCAATGATAGTCCAAATCCCATCATTCCCTGACTTTGATCTTGGCAAATCAAAAATAAAGTCCATTGTAATACTTTCCCACGGTGCTTGAGGCACCGGAAGAGGCATAAGTAGGCCAGGTGCCTTCCGTCTATCATACTTCACTTTCTGACACGTAAGGCATTCAGTAACAAACTAATGTATATCTTTCCGCATCCCTGGCCAAAAGAAATACCTCTCTAGTGCTAGAGTTATTGCTGTAATTCCTCTGTGTCCAGCATAGCTCCAAAATCTTTTTCCTCATCTCCTGGGTGATGCATAGGCAATCATCTTTCATTAGATATCCATCTTTCAGGGAATAGTGACTGGTGGATTGCGCCTCTTGCATTTGCTGTAAAATCTCACCAAAATCTGCATCACTAGCATATTGCTCCCTCATGCCTTCTAGGTCCTGATGATAAGCAACAGTCAATTATTAACCTGGGGTCTTCGCGACAAGGCATCTGCCACTCTGTTCCGAATTCCTGGGGTATGGACAATCTAAAAATGATACATTGACAGCATGTTTGCCCATTTCATATGCTTCTCAGAACGCTTGGTCTGAGTCAAAAAGTATCTCAGACTTTGGTGATATGTTTTAATAGTAAAATCTGCACCCAAAAGATAATGATTCCATGTATGGATGGCATGAATTACAGCCAATAACTCTTTCTCATAGATTCCCAGATATCTTTCTGCATCCCGGAGTCTCCTGCTCTCATAAGCCACTACATGACCATTCTAATGCAATGCAGCCCCAACACATTCCCCACAAGCATCACAATCCACATCAAATGGTTGATACAAATCTGGAACGATTAAGATTGGCTCTGTAGTCAGCCTCTCCTTGAGTGTGGTGAAGGCTATCTTTTGAGAAATCCCCCATCTAAAAGCTGCATTTTTCTTAGTAAGATCGTGGAGTGGAGCAGCTATATCCGAAAATGCCTAATAAACCTTCTATAGTAAGAACACAGGCCTAGGAAACTTCGAACTTCATGCACAGTTTTCAGCTCTGGCCATTCCTGAATGGCATGGATCTTTGCTGGATCCATCTGTATCCCATTCTTGGATATTATATGCCCCAGATAATGGATTTCTTCCAGGAAGAATTCACTTTTCTTGCTATTTGCATAGAGCTGATGATTTCTCAGCTCTTGTAGCACTATAGCAAGATGTTCCTTGTGCTCTTCTTCGGACTTAGAAAAGACAATTATGTCATCGACCAGTGAACTGTCTGTAGGGTCGGAAGATACGATCCATCATCCTATTAAAGATAGCTGGGGCATTGGTCAATCCAAAAGGCATCACCAGATATTCATACAACCCAAAAGTAGTGCGGAACGCTATCTTGTGCACATCCTGAGGCTGTATCCTCACTTGGTGATAGTCACTCTTTAAGTCTATCCTGCTGAAAACTGAAGCTCCATTTAACTGATCCAACACATCATCAATGCGCGGAATAGGGAATCTATTCTTGATGGCTATTTTGTTCAGTGCGCGGTAATCGACGCACATACGGAATGAGCCATCTTTCTTCTGTACTAGCAGTACAGGGGAACAAAAAGGAGAAGAATTGGGCTGAATCAACCCCTTGGACAACAAGTCCTGCACCTGAGTCATAATCTCTTCTCGCTGAGTTGCACTAACTCTGTATGGGGGCCTATTGGGTGGCTCGCTTCCAGGAATGAGTTCTATGCCATGATCCTCAGGTCTCTCAGGGGGTAGCTCCCCTGGCAAAACGTCAGAAAAGCAATCTTTAAAATTTTCAATAAACTCAAATTTATTCTGATCTGCCTCACTTGTTTCAGCATACATTTCCACATCTCTCTCTTTTACAAAAATCATGTAAGCTGAAACTGCAGACTTTATTTCTTTTCCAACAGAACTATTTGATACAATGGGAATAGTTTCCCCTCTATTCCTAGCAACCACACGATATTCTTTGCCCCTATGTACAAACTCCAGCATTCTTTCAGGAAGAGTCAACTTCACTGCCTTGCAATGAAACCAAGGCATACCCAAGACTACATCATGATGTTTCAGTGGAGAAATGAAGAAGTCTTCCTGATCCACATAACTTTGTATATGAAGACGAAGCTTTCCTATCAAGGGAGTGACTGGCACAGGGTTTCCACAGAACATCTGATCGGCATCCAAAGCCCTGCCCAACTCCTCCGTTATTCCCAGCCTCAGGGCTAGGTCCTCTGATATGAAGTTATCAGTAGCCCCTGGATCAAATAAAATCAGCGCTTGCTGGTCTCTGACTTTGCCCCATGATAGCAGCAATTCTCGTTCTTCTGGGTTTGAAACATGACCCAGTATGTCAGGAATTCCTCCTGCCATTGGCTTTTGCAGTCCCCGTGGCTTCTCTGCCTCTTTTCCCTTCGAAGTTGAAGGCTTTTCTGGGCACCGGGCAGCCACATGCCCCTCTTTCTCATACTTAAAGCATTTCCCATCTCTGTGAAACTCTACTATCTGTTCAGGAGTGAATGGGGATTTGCCTTTATAAGTCTTTGAAAACTGAGTACCCCTCGGCTTCTGAGGCTGAAACCCTTTCTTTCCAACCTTGGGATACTCTTTCTTTTCTGATTTTGAGAAATCAGTTTTCTTCTTTTCAGCACGTCCTGCATGTAAGATAGTACTGTAGATAGATCTTGTAACGGCACAAGACTAGCTACTGAAGCTGAATGCATAAGGTCTTGAATGTTCTTTGCCCCCAAAGCATTCACTACTGCCTGGATTCTTGGACTGAGACCTCCTCTATACTTTCTCATTTGGGTTCCTTTGGAGATCTTTTTGAAAGGTGCAACCTGCAAATAAGCATCCCAAAACTTTTGGTTGTACACATCCAATGTATCTCCTGCATCCATATGCAAACTGTCCCAATCTTGAAGAACATGATCTCTAAACTGTTTAGGCATAAACTGCTGGTAGAAGGCTTTCTTGAAGTCCTTCCACTTCTTTGGGGCTGACCCATATGTGGTCTGTGCACTCCACCATGTACTAGCTGTCGCTGTCAAGTGCAAATTGACCATTCTTAACTTGGAGGATTCTGAAAACTTTTGTGTACCGAATGCAGCATCAAACTACCTGATGAACTGCAATGCTTTGTCTGTATGACCATATTGTCCATTGTAGGTCATAAACTTGACAAATTTACCTCCCTCTTTGAATTCCTTGGTCTCTCTAGAAGACTTTCTCTTCCTAGACTTCTTGTGTTTCCTTCTTTTCCTGGATGGTTTATCTGATAAAGAAGAAGATACAGAAGTCGAGCTCGAGGTGGGAGATCGGTGATGATGCCTCGATCTCTTCCTGCTATGGGACCGTCCCCTATGAGATCTCTCTCTCTCTGGCTGTACACGAGAGTGTGCCTCTGGCATTGGCACATCATAGACTGCATTAGGCATATTTTCTACTTGAAACAAATGCTGAGCTCTTGGATCCCTTCTGAAATTTTCCATCTCCTGCATACGTGTGCGTACCATCTGCTCAAACTCTTGCTGAGTTTGTTGCACACTTCTCTGTCTTAGATGTGCATCACTATCTTGTGAATCCCTCTGGATAGGTGATTGAGCCATTTTCCTTCAACTTGTTTGAGATCTACAAGTTTCTCACACACACTGTGTATGCAACTGATGCACACTGCCTTTGCTTTTCAAAGAGAAAATTTACCTCAACAAGAGGTGTCTTGCATTCACAATCTATGCTAGTACCGGGCTGTCAACTCAAGGCATATACCCACAAAGTTGCCCAAGGCATCAATAACTATATTGCCCCTTGTCTGGCTGTTGCAAAAAGCATTCAGAATGCATCAAACTCATCTTTTCCTGAGCACAAAGGCATGCATATTCTTGTTCTGCAAATCTCTGATTTTACTGTGTTTCTGCTGCTTTTCTGGCAGTAAATACTCTCTCAGATGGGTGAAGACTGCTGGCAGAAACAGTCTCTGCAACTGTCCTTTTTTTTTTTTTGGACAGTAACCAGATGAAGTAACTGGCTGGTTACTCTAAGTAGACTAGCTGGTTCTGGTCTGATTAGTCTGTGACTAGACCTCTTAACCAGATTAACTGGATTCTGAAGTAACTGAACCAGACTGGAATCTGGTTAACTGAACAAGTCTGGTCTGGTTAAGCTGCTCAAACTAGTTAGCTGTGATCTGGTTAGGCTAACCAGACTAGTAAGGGTAACCTCACCCTTAACCTGAGTCAACTAACCACCGTTAACCTAACCAAAAGTAACTGCCACATCACCTGCCTACTGCTCATCTGCCCCGTGTACTCCTAGCTGGCACGCTAGCCACGTCAGCATCCACGTGGACGTTGCGTCACCTTAGCAGTTTCGTGAAGCTTTAGAGTAGAGGGCATCGCCAAGCATCGCGTGCACACAGCATCACGGGACTAGCAAAGATTTCCGTCCACTGGCCGGAATTAGAACGATAGCATGACCCGCCACTCCTTCGCACCTTCTCCACACCTGACCATATATGACAAATCTACGTCACGACAAAGAAGATGCACAAGGCATCGCTTTCTTTTGGACGGAGGCTTCACTTTCGCCAGCACCTCGCACCCCGCTTCAAACGTTACGCCTAAGCACTTGCGTGCTATTACGTCAGTGAAGCACAACGATGGTTCGAGATTTCAATCCAGCACACCGGCAGGTCTCATACATCGTTGCTCCACAACTCCTTTGCTCCTAGATATGGGCTCCGTCGACTTGGGCTTCGGGTTTCTCTGTGAACTACGTGGTCAATGAGCACGGGAAATTTCAAAAAGGAAATGCACTCTCAGCTCTTCCGAGTTCTCGTCTGTCCATCCCTGCGTACGATAACAGCATCCCTTCTTTGGAAATTTTCCACGCAACTAGTACTTGATCGTCACAGCTTTAGGAAGCTGTGAAGCCAGGCTCTGATACCAATGCAATCGTTGACTCTCTCGTGGAACCTCACGCTCATAAATTTACTGTAGAAACACTCTCATAAGAGCTCTCTCTCTCTCTCTCTCTCTCTCTCTCTCTACACACAGCTAAGACCCAGACAACATGTCGGGCTAGACCCCCCCCAAGGTATTTTATTTCTTAAAGAGAGAATGTTACAAGAGTTCAGCGTAGAGCTGCCTGATACAAAATCCAACGTGAATAATCAATATTACAAGAGCTTCAAGCTCATTTCAAATTGGCAACATGCCACTTGTCTAAAATCTAGACTAAGTCCTATTACATGCCACTAAGAGCAACTCTGGAGTCTTTGAAGCACTTGGTCACGCGAACCACCTAGGCTCCCGTAGCGCTTAAGAAAATAACTCTTCCTAGTACCTGCAACAATTAATTAAAGCGCACCACCATGGCACCCATTAATTGTTAGCGCTTTGCATGCAAACAACACATTGTGAACTAGTTCTAGTCACGGTGGGCGTCCCCACTGAACACATGTGCACACATAACAAATATAAAAATATATATTTATTCTCTGGTTGACCAAAGTCAATGCTCTTGATCATAATTAAGGAGTTTTGACCAAGGGTCAATGCGCCTTAATTATAGCCAAGTCTCTCCAACCGAAGTTGGCACAACTCTCCAACCAAAGTTGGCACATCTTGGTTAACCGTGGTTAACCCTCTTGGCGCATGCCAAGTCTCGTTGACCGAAGTCAACACTCTCTGACCGTAGTCAGCTCTGTAGTTCTCTGGTTAACCGTAGTTGACCCTCTCGGTAATAAACCAAGTCTCCCCGACCGAAGTCAGGTTTACTTGACCAGAGTCAAGTATCTTTGACCGTAGTCAATTCTTTGACCATTAAAAGAACTCTTTGACCATAATTAACGCATATAAAACTCTTTAATTGTGATCAAATAAATGGTCAACTGTACTTTGACTTAGGATATTTACATTGTGGTGACAGCTTGGATGCACAGAAGACCTAGTATTAAGGCATTGCTTTGCTATAGGTTTAATATCGAAGCCCTGCACAGCACCACTGGACGTTCGTTCTTGAGACGTCGGCCCTCCTCGGACGTAGCAGGTAGAGAATAATAATGACCGCTGTAGTTTGTTCATATCGTACTGCCTGCTTTCTGGCATCCTGATAAGGCTACAATATAAAGAATCCTCCCTGCCTGTGGCTAGCACCAATTTTCTAAATAGATAATACCATGCAACTGTAAGCGACATCTGACATTTGATTCCCCAAGGTTGAAAGTTCCCAGTCCAATATAGCAATGACTCGAGCCTGCAATAAGATTTGCAAAGATCATGTAAAAGTAGCAACACAAAAACATTTTAATTCGAAAGAAAAACTTGCAATCTCAATAACCCTTCATCTTCCTAAGGCTGTACATGTTCGGCAGAAAGCCGAAAACGCATTAGACTATGGACCTCTAGAAACATCAAGAGAGGAGGATGGAGGGGACAAGGACAATCAGGCAAGAATGACAACAGTATCCAGGCAGTTCTTCATGTCATCGCCTAAGACAAGTACAATGAGGTAACCAAGGAGCGTATCGGGACAGTAGTTACAAGGGCCCTGGAATGAACCACCTTCAGCAAATACTGCGCTTTGCAACAAGCCAAAGCCCTAAACGAATTAAGTTTTGGGCCACCAGAACTGTCCAGAGGAGAGGACAGGAGGCGACGGGAGAGGGCCAGGCATAGGGACCGGGACCAAGATAGGAACAGAGACTGTGCCAAGGTACCCCGGGTCGAAAGAGATTATGAATGCTGAAATATCTTCAGCTACTAATCGTTCATCTGCTGTTGTTGAATCGGGAGAAACATTTAATTATAGCTTTCCTGTCTAAAAAAACCCTCCAGACAAAGTTGAGGGAATGCGGGAGGCTTCTATCGAGGAACCTGCTGCCTCTGCATCCCAGGTAAATGCAGTGCGGGTTCCTATTGACATTTTGGCTTTGAACTCGAGAAATGTGCTGTCTAGAGTCAGGCGGTTCACAATAGCAAGAAATAGTGCCACCACTGATCACACTACTGCAAAGACAAACATCCTGAGAGAGGTTCCAGTAACTAGCTCAGAAATCAAAAGCATGAAGACTGCTCCAGCAGTTCAGCGGTCACAAAGCCCCAAGATATCAAATTTGATTGATGCTGCTGGAATACAGAATCGTCATGCAGAGCAGTGGTCAAGCAGACTCACCTGCTAAAAACGATGACAGTGTCACCAATACCATATCAGTTATCCAATGAATCTTCCATTCCAATTGCTGGGAGTCAAAGAGTGGAGAAACAAAAAAGAAACGAATCTTTCATGCAGTTCCAGCCTAGTGGCTTATTTGAACTTAAATAAATTGCAAATGTGTCACTCTCTGCTGCACAAGGAAACGAAACAGTCATTGGCAGATCTCATGTTTTTGTAGAACATAGTTGCATGAAACGGCCGTTTCGTGGCAGGAAACGGCCGTTTCGTGGCAGGAAACGGAAACGGCGAAACGGACAACGGCGTTTCTTGAAGAAACGCCGTTTCGTAAAACCTGTTTTTGCCCTAGACCCCCAAAATCGCGATTTCTCCGCTTGGCTCCTTTTTTCGCCGCCTCCCGCCCATTGCACTCCTTCTATGCATCCTTGCTGCTCTCTCCACCTTCTCTAAGCTCTCTCCATCCCTCCATCCTTTGCTCTTGGACTCTCCATCCCATTTTCCTCGGACCTCCATCCTTCTCTCTCCATCCTCTTCATCTTTCTCACTTGAGGATGACGATGACGAGGAGTCCATGGATGATGCAGATGATCAGTAGTGATGTGCCTTGGTCCTTGTCACTTGACTACGACTGTACAGGCTACAGTGCTAGCCTACTCCTAGTCATGACACTTCAGATGCATCATGCATGCAGCCTGCAGGCTGTAGCATGATGAGACTATGTTATTTCTTTTTTTTATGATAGTAGATACAGTACTTACTACTGAGTATACTTTGGACCTTGGTGCCAGGTGGCAGCTGCTTTTTTTTATATCATCCATGGGTGCTTTTCTTTTGAGTCTTGCATGACTCATGAGTCATGATCATGAAATTTGTGGATCATGAATCATGATCATCTATGGAGTCTGGACATTGGATGCTTTCAAGTTTCAAGTTTCAAGTTTCAACTTGTGTGCTAAGTTTAAAGTACTTCAAACTTCTAAATTTCAGATTCTTGTAATGCCAAACTTGTTAGTCATGATACATGTTGATTTCAGATTATTGAAACATCATTCAAGAATTTAGAATCATAGAGGCATGAATGATGCATTGATGCTTGAAGCTTCAAGTATAGATAATTGTATTATGTATGATTTGCACTCTATTGATAATTATATTATGTATAAAAAATAAATTTTTATACATAAATTGTATCATATTGCCGTTTCTTCCGTTTCCGTCTTGGCAGGGGCCGGAAACTCCGTTTCTTCCGTTTCCGTTTCGGATGGTAACTATGCTGTAGAAGAACGGATGTTGTCGAAAAACAAAAGGCAGGTCAGTTCTCGTAGGCAATCTTGGTTCTACGCATAACATACTCGTTGAATTTCGAATGCTTGCGTACTCTGTTCTGATCTGAAGTGTGTTACTATATGCCAGGGCTTGTTAACAGTGGCAGTCTCAACAGCTACAAACCCTCGGCAAGGCTTTGATGTTTGAGACGAGGTAGGTCTGGGAATCCAAGTCATCACAGGGGCATGCTCCACAGACTGCAGTTATTCGCAGTGTAGAGAGACATCCAAGCACGAGCTTGTGATAAGAGGGGAGGAGGGAGGGGCCCAGCGATAGGGACAGGGACGGTGTGAAGCACACACAAGCACGGTTAGGGGAGAAGTGTGAGAACACTTTAAGGCCCCTCAACCTCAGCAAACTTTTGCTCTTTAATTCAAGGCATGAAGTTAGAAAAAGAAGATCTTTTCACTCGGGGGTGGGATCTTGACGACTGGTGATGAGCTGTGGATGTGGATCCCCAAAACTAAGCACCACATAACCTCCGGTCTCTGATGGTCAGCATTGCTCAAACATCGAGATTTCTGTTCCCTTGGTCTTCGAGGTGGGATTGGCCCTCCCCGCCGTGGTTTCACCTTGAAACCACACCTTGTCTGGAGAGGCTCAAGTCTCCATCGCTCATACTCGACACACATTATGAGCAGTTGTCCAGTAATTCGCTTTCACAGCAACTTTAAAAGGTAAAAAGGCACACAATTTCCCAGGATGCTTTATAACAGACTTTCATAAAGATTTCATCAACTCTGAGCGGGCTAGCAAAAACAAAGCTACGGACAAGATCCTAATTCCTTACCTTGTTGTGGGTCTCTCCATCTCTAAGTCTCCAGTAGCGACTACAGGCATAAAACCAAGACACCGAGCAATTTACACAATCCATTTTCATGGTTGGATTGTGAGGTCCGCCCTAGCGATTGCGTTTTCATGGTTGGATTGAGAGGTCCGAGCCTAGGGCGGACCTTCCAGAAATTCTCTAAGGCCCCGTGAAGGGCACGAAGAGAGGGGTTGGAAATAGTTTTCAACCAGCAATTGACGCGTCTCGGCAAAACCTCACTAACTGCGTCATTGCCCCAAGCGCAAAGATGACGCCATTAGTGCAGGGCTCAGAGTTATATACCCAGCTTATCAAGACAATTTTTCCCCTTTTGCTTATGGGATATGTTCCCGCCGCCACACGTGGTGCCTCCTACTTTAAGCCACATAAAGCATACCAATTTGCTTGCAATTTTTGTTTCCAAAGCCACATCGTCTTGCTAATGCTGCTCCTATGCTGGAGGAAGTGTGCAGAACGAGGGCTGCAATAGCAGGAAAATTAGTACTTAGGGATGTTTGTAAGATAGAGAAGTTTGCATTTCAGCTATGGCTATGGCGATGGTAATCCTTCCTGGACAACATTCACATTTGGGGAGGCTCTTGACTAATTAAGGTTTCCAACACTTGGCATTCTGACGCCTTTGCCCACTTTCTCATATCACGCAATCGATCCTAATGTGAGTAGTGGAAGAGCTAGCCAGTGCATCCTCTATTGAGTCACTTGGCATGCAATAGCAATATAGAGGCCATGTTGATCAACAAACAACTAGTATGGGACTAAGGAGATAGTTTTCGGTGTTATCTAGCCAGTTGGAATGCTCGAAACCTTTAAGAATATATGGGACATGCTTGTGCAATTATATGAATCCAAGAAGGCTTCAAGCAAACTTCAAGATTTTTGGAAGTCAAATGCCATAATCGACCAGAGTTGTAGCATGAAAAATCACACACGATACTCCCGATGAAAAATGGTTCGATCCTAAAGATAGCCGCATACAATATCACAATCCCCCTTCTCCTTTTTCTTTTCTCCACCACACTAGGGAAAAAATATACGGAAAGGAATATTATAAACAATTGGCTTTTGGTACTCAAAGGCTCTCATCTCTATTCCATTCGAGCTTTCCTTTCTTTTTGGCTAATGGCATTGAATGGTGATGGTACCATGACCAAGTGCCGAGAGGTATCCAAAAACCCCGCAAGTAGCAGAGCAAAGCGAAGCTTACAAATGCTTCGCAAGCTCACTACACGTGCGAGAGACATCATGTGCAGGAGTTCGAGTGAGAGAGGGAAAGGTTAGAAGGCCACAAACTGCTTCTTTGCAAATAGTCACTCCACATTCCCAACATCGGTCCCTCAAGCTCGTGATCTTTCTCGTAGCGTCATCACCAACATGAGGAAGGAAACCGCTATTGACAAGACAGTTGTATAATCATTGGTGATACTACCGTGGTTGCATGGGAAGACTTCAAAGAGTTAATGATGGATTTTCATTCGTCGAATCTATATTGTGTGTCAGCTGGCCCTTGGTGCTCTCCTAATTAAAACCTACCTCTCTCCTCGAACTCATTGCCATGGCTATTCATTCCTTGAAAAAACAGGCAACCCCTACAAATCTGGGTGGCACTACCAATCATTTCCTATAGAAGCTCAAACATGATAACTAGCTTACCTAGGCTCTTCCTCACTTCGCATGTGCATGGGCATTAGCCATTTGTACCACTTTGTGCACTCTAGCATATTACGGTGTGTAGCAAGCTCCAATATGCCTCTGACGATGTATTTTGTGTTTGCTTCCCCATTTCTTTAATTTTAGTAATGGGTGATTGACATAACATATCAAATGTGTATATGAAGAGGCCAAGGAGTTTCCTTGATTTCATTAGTATACACATCATTCGAAATTATCTTGTTGATTGGATCCCAATGCTTCAACTAGTTCCTTCACATATTCCAGTTTTTGATTTCTTATTTTTCTTCTTATGAACTCCATTATTACATATGCTTCAACTAGTTTCTTCACATATGCAAGTTTCAAATTTCGTATTTTTCTTCTTATGAATTGCATTATTACATATGCTTAGTGAGCTCCAATATGCCTCTGTCAATTTGCAGACCGATGGTTGAGAAGGCTTGACTTGATCTGTTGGTGGTGGTCGAGGAGGGGAGCGTGCTAGTTCAATATGGCGCCCCCTTGGTGGCCAAGGATAGATATTGGAGATGTGTACCGATGGCCACTCAGGTTCGGCCAGCCAATCTAGGGACCAGGTTTTCTCTTCATTATGATATTAGATTTCTTCTTATTGCACCTTATATTGCTTGGGTTATCATCCTTTGAGTGTTTTGGGAGTAAGTGTTTTTTTTTGTTTAGTCTTATTGTGAAAGATACTCGAACAGAAAGAGAGGTGTTTGATAGCCTCGCTATAGTAACTAAATAGTAGCAAAGGCACACATATACAGCCTCACGGAGTAGGTGACCTTTAGCAAGCGAAAGACACAAACAATAGAGATGCCTAAACCAGCAATGACACGGTAGCCTCACATAGCAACTCGACTCAAAACAAGAAAAGCAAACACGTACAGCAACAACAAAGTAGCTACAACCTACAATAGTAGCAAATCAATGCAAGCAACACGTGCAACACACAATGCAACAAACGTAGCAAGGATACAAGCAACTCACGTATAGCTTAGAGCAACTAAGAAACATGACAATAGAACACATAGTCTAATATGATGATCAATATAGCACACAAGCTTGAAACGTGCAAGCCAACGCCTTGAATAACATAAACATACAAGACCAACATGGTGCAATGGATCAATAGCAAAAGTATCTGACATTGCAATAACAAATGACTTATGAAGAATAATCACGTCAACTATGCCTCCACTGTCTCTGTAAATCGTAGAGGTGCTACATTCAACAAAACAAGGCAGGAGAGTAAAAGTGGAGGCTCAATCCACAAGCGCTTTGGGGAGGGTAGTAGCCAAGACTCGACTTACGCTATTGAGCCTTACGCCTTCATCTTCTTGATCTTCTCCTCCACATAGAAGTTTTAGCTAGAGACCTCCACAGTAGGCTAAATGGGTGTTAGTGACAGACACATGGCAAGCTGACCTACCACATCATTACATCTAGATAAGCCCATGTGACAAGCAACCACATTAGATTAACATGTTAGATTGCCATATCATTATTTGCTAGTAGGCCTCCATCCTCTCAAGTTGAGCTAAAATTTCCTAGCATTACTTACCGTGTATCAAAAGAAGGGGATGCTCTTCTTTCGTTGTCCTCAATCAATCTAGTCCCATTCGTTGGGATACCACTACAAATACTTAATTGGGACCCCTACATAAATCCAAAGTCTCCAAAGGCCCAAGAAAATGTGATATGGGGCCTTCTCCACTTGCTCCTCTCTCTCTCTTTGAAATGAAAGGTTCGACCTGAATTTGCTTGGAAGAAGAAGAAAAATGGGTGTTTTATCATTTTTGACCCTTTCTATGTCTTCTTGAGGCTTAAAGAATCAATACCAGCTAAAAAGACACATATTTTCATGGTAATGAATTGATTTTACTTTCAAAAATTTAATTTGTAAGTTTTTATGTGATAATATCTATATGTTTGTTGTAAAAGGCAAAGAAGAGGGAGAGATAAAAGTAAATGATATTTGAGCTATAGCACTATTTTGAAAGTTGTTTCTTCTTTGGTATAGGAGAAATAGAGAGAAAGAGATAGAGGTAGAGGGGAAAAAAAGAGAGAGGAATTGTATTTCAAACTTTTTGAGCTCTTGTTTGAGGTTGATAAGAGGAGGAGATAGATAGATAGATAGATAGATAGAGAGAGAGAGAGAGAGAGAGAGAGAGAGAGAGAGAGAGAGAGAGAGAGAGAGAGATTATATTTTAAACTGCTATGTTATTGAATTGTGTGAGGGGGATATGTGTGTGTGTGTGTGTGTGTGTGAGAGAGAGAGAGAGAGAGAGAGAGCTAATATGTGTATTTTTTTTGTTTCTGTGAGGGGTAGGGGAAAGAGAGTAAGAAATAAACTAAGTAGAGAGAGAGAGAGAGTTGAAGTTTGTTAGTTGGTTTGTGTCACGGGTTAGGTTAAATGGGAGGTAGAGAGAGAGAGAGAGAGAGAGAGAGAGAGAGAGAGAGAGAGAGACCATGCTGAAGTATTTCAAAATATTTGTTAGTTAGTTTGTGTCTGGGGTTCGGTTAAAGGAGAGAGGGAAAGAGGGGCAAATAAAGAAAGGGTCAGAGGAAGACATCTATAGAGAGAGAGAGAGAGAGAGAGAGAGAGAGAGAGAGAGAGAGAGAGAGAGGGAGAGAGTTGGAGAAGAGAGATTGAGAGAGTTTGGAGATAGACATTGTGAATTCTGAGGGAGATATGTTTATGGGTGAGGAGAGAGAGGATGAGAGCTATTGTTAATCATATGGTATTGGAGCAAGGGCTATGGAAATGAAGATACTAGATATCGAAAGTACTTTACAGCCTACTATACTGAAAAACATCAAGTATGAGCATGAGGAATGGACTACATGAAATATTCTTGGATCACAATGCGACCTACTAATCGTGGGTAATATAAAGTGGCTCGAAAGGATGCTGAGGACATCTCCAAACGTTGGACAAGTAGAATCTTGGATTTTGAAATGTCTTACAACGACAAGATAGTCGCTCGCGTATATATTGAACCTGTCTTTATCCATTATCCATGCAGACATATACGTGATCACACTTGAAATATCGATTTGTTATGACCTATGATCACACTTGAAATATCAGTTTGGTTGAAGAACCACTTCAAAATTGAATGTGACTCCTTTGGCACCAACAAAACCAATTCACATTCTATTTCAAAATATTGTATGTATTTTCCATTACCAAATCAAAATTCAAATTTCCATGGTACCTCAAATGCAGCCATCCACCAAATCTCTTGTTTTGATTGCACACTAAACTGCCATGCATCATTAAGCTCAACTTGAAGGTCCACTATTCTATTCATCAATGTCAACTTGACTCTTTCTAATTTTTGAACTTTTACCACCTCACTTTCATCAAGCTTTAGTATGACCTTAGTTGACCATTGCATTCTTCATAAAATTTCACCATGGCTTGCAAAACTCCTCAAATATCCATCACAAAGTTTTTGTTGACTATGAGTTCCAGTTCTTTGGACTCTTTAGCCTTCCCTTTCATAGTTAGTGTACTACATACATGCTGAGGCTCATCAACTAAATCAAGTACACCCAAATTGAGAGCATGCCTTGCCTTATCAACATCAGTTGGTTTTGGAAGCAAGGCTTTAACTTTTGTTCCTATAGAAAGAAATACTTTCTTTAAGCTCTTAAATATGAGCCCATATGCCCTTGTACTTATCCCTACAATTTCACAGAATTCCTCGGCATTAATTGCATTGAATTGCTTGACACTTTGTTCAGTGACTCAGATGTTATCTCTAATTTTAGACTTTTGAATTTGGGACATTGTATAGCAAACCCCAACTTTTTTTTTGTAAACACTTCGCCCATAGACCCAGAGTGTTCATCACGGATAGACATGAGTTTTGAAATAGTCCTACGAGCTCTCACTTGATGCTTCTAGTGACCACTTCTCTTGGATATTTCATCCATTGGATACAATTTCCTCTTACGAATGCTAACATTTTTTTCAATTTTCTGATCTCATCTTTAAGAGATGTGTTTTTCATCTATAAGTGAATTGCATTTACAATGTGCTCTCCCAACTGAGTATGTAATGTTTAAACCTTTACTTGTAGTTCCTTATTTTTATTCTCTATGCCATCATACCATTTTTCTTCAATAGCCATCTGATCGCGTGTAGCTTGCATAGGTGATACGAAATGTTGATTCCAGGACTCTAACATTGCAATATTTTTGTCTATTTTGTTAAGCAAAGATTGGTAGTGGGTGTGAAGGCTGCTTTCTCCATGAGCAATCAACCTCTAACAATATCCTAACAAACCATTCAAAAAAAGTTTATTAAGCTGGTCAACCAATGGAATTTAGGAGCCTGACAAGTTTGTGGATCTACTAGATATATTTTCCCATCTAGCCACAAATCCATATGTGTTTTTCCATGTTTTGAAGAGCTACTAAATGAGTTTCACTTGCTAAGGAGGATTCATTCCTCTTTATAATTGGTGCATTCTTTGCATCAATTTGAAAACGGATGTCCACCTTTTTCTTTTTTGTGGGGGCCTCCATTGTTTTATAGACTTTACACCTAACATAGCATAATATTGGCATTAGCAAACAGCATAACAAAAATAGAATCCTTACTACATACAAAATCTAATTATTGAAATCTATAAATCCAAAAACACATATACTTAGCATCAAGTAGTAAATGATGGCTACCCAAATCAACAATGCATACAAAATCTAATTATTGAAATCTATAAATCCAAAAACGCATATACTTAACATCAAGTAATAAATGATGGCTACCCAAATCAACAATGCTAACATAAAATTAAAATTTTCAATAACATGGTAAAATGATAGCACACAAAACTAACATCATATACAATTTCATAAATAACAAATAAAATGACCTTACATTAGAAAAATATAGTAACACACTAGTAAATGATGGTTACCCAAATCAACCATGCTAACATAAAAATAAAATTTTCAATAACATTAGCACATATAACATAAGAATGCAAGTTAAATAATGGGAAAGTAGGATGAGGTGGTAAGATTCCTTGTGCCAACCCTCCACTTGTCCTCCTAGATGTTTGAACGTATTATAAAATTGGGAAGAGGCCAAGGGAGTATCTTAGACTTGGGATATGGGGGTTGATGTATGTGGAAAAATGAGGCAAAGGGTTGTCGCACACAATTGAGAGTGCGTAACGGCCTAGCCCACATGGGACACTCTTCCACACAGACCATGCATGTGGGAGGATGCATTTATTGGGAGAGACCCCCTCTCTTGGCTATAAAAGGAGGGGGCTATTCCTTGATGGAACACGCTCATTCTTGTGAAGCCACCTAGCTAGTACTTTGATTTCCTCCCCCATCTTTCCAATAAAGCATGACTCTCTTCCCTTGATGTCTCCATCTCTACATTCCACCTCCCATCATGTACATGCTCCTCTTCCCCCCTCTTCCCCCTTGTGCCATAGTCCCTCTCTTCATTCCCACCCCTCTTAATCTTTTTTTCCCCACCTATGTTAATGCTTCTTCCCTCATGTTCCCTTTTCCTCCATGGCCCTCGAGCATCGCCATACCTAGCATCTAGCCTCTTGTCTCAAATTATTTTCTAGCTAATAGAATTGGTGTGGCTGCTGGGATCGAAATCTCCACGGCTAGTGGTGTAAAATTCATTACTCCTACGGCTAGGTGTAGTTCTGCAGCACTGTCCGTGTGCGGCTCTTTGCTTCTACGCCTCCAATCTGCATATCTTTTGCTCTAGTTCTCCATCTTTGTGGCTGCAGAACTTCTTAGTTTCTGCGCCTTTAGCTTGCAGTTCTTGCGCATCTTCTGGGTTCTTGCGTAGCACCATGCATCTTCTAATCGACCGTGCTTGCAAAATCGCTCATGCGCCTCTGCAACACCTGCAAACCGCTCATGCACATCTGCAACACCGGCACGCCCCCTGGTTGCAGCTAGCACATCTGCACGTCATTAACAAATCACAAACCATGACTGTTTTCTGAGTTCCTACGTCTTCTAGTGCATTTGCATGTCGCGGACCGATCGTGACTGTTTTCTTGGGTTCCTACGTCTTTTGGTGCACCTGCGCGTCGTGGATAAACTTTTCGAGCTCTTGCAAAAGATCTCGCACCCCTATCCTCTTTCTCATCTCTTCTCCTCTCCTCTCCTCTCCTCTCTTTTTATTAAGGATTGGGAATTGAACCCAAGACCTCCCCATTCACATAAGGAAGACTTACCAATGGGCTAGCAAATAAGAAGTGATGAAAGTGTAAAGATATTGCTTATATGGTGAAATCTCATGAACTGTAACTCTCTAACCGTAGGGAGTTTTCTCTTGTAAAAAGCAAAAGTACTTCATTTCATGTGCTCTATTCATATCTGATACTAGATCATAGATTTTGAACTTTTTCAAGTTCACTCCTTGGGTGCACGCCACATGAGGAGGGTGGATATTTATGTCACTTCTCGATGAGTTCAAGGATTTGGTGCTTGGTCCTCTGCTCATTACGGCTACCAATTAGCGAGATCTCTTTCTTAATCTTCATGTCGATCTTCAACAACTGATTGTACAATGCATTGTTCAAGGAGATGATGGGTGGGATGATTCAAGGTGAAGAATTAGTGATACACTGGGAGGACTTTGATTTCAATTCTACTCATTGTGCGGTGATTGAGCTACTTGCTGCATCGGAGGTAATTAAAAGGGTGACATTCTTCGAAGGGTGGGATGCTTCCCAAGCTTGGGGGGAGATTTGGCGCATCTGCTTATTAATTCCTATGAATAAGCTCGTCTTGAATGATTTCTTCTCGATCTCATTACAAATGTTTCTAGGGCTCGTGGTAATGTTTTGACCAAGGAATCCCTTTGTACCTAATCAACCTTTTGTGCCTCATTTTGAGCTTCAAGTTGTAATTCTTTTTGGTCTAAAGATAAACTATCAACAAAGGATTGCAAGTTTATTTGGTGCTGAACGTCTTGCTCAAGTATTGAATTCTCCCCACCCTCTCCTTCTACCTATCTTGGACTACCGAGAAACTTGGGATGTCCGGATTTTAGTCTTGGTGTGATGACATCTTGGCTCCTCCAATTTGATGGTGCATACAAACCTTCGACCAAGGCTGCTGGTGTGGGTGTGAAGCTCACTTTACCAGGGGGTGAGGTATATTGTTATAGCAAGTCTACACCAGCAACTACTTGCAACCAAGCTGAGTACTCAGCACACATTTTTGGGTTACAAAAGGCGCAAGAACATTGCATCAAGCAACTTGAGGTGCAAGGAGATTCTCAACTCATGTGTGAACAAGTTAGTGGAAGGTGGAAGGTGCGGAGCAAAGGCTTGGCTCCACAACATCAACAAGCATTGAAACTTTGCCAACAATTTGAAGAGGTAAAAATTTAGCATATCCCTCGAGTTGTTGATTTCTTGGCACATGAAGCTTGTACTTCAATCATGCATGAAGCGAGTGGAAGCATCGCCCCAACAAAGCCGCAAGCCACGAAGGAGGGTGATCATTTGTAAGGAATGCAAAGGTTGTGGTCATCATGAAACTAAGTGTTGGGCATATTTGATACGAGGGCAGCGGAGCTTCTTCAGCAACAATGGAAGGAGGGAGACGTTCGTTTGAGATGGCGCCACAGCACCAAACGGTTTCATCTTTTGGTCATCATTTGATCGCCTTTGGAGTGGATCTATGCAGAAGGGCTCCGCCCTTGGAGGACCTCAGAGGTAGCGGGCTTCTACAGTCTCTCTGGTGGAGGCTTCAAGTTGGTTAGAGAGAGCTTACCACCATGGGATGAAGGGCCTTTCCCCCCTTCTAAAGGTTTTAGAGGATGGGTCCGATGATCTGGCCTCACCCTCGAAACCCTTGCAGAAGCACCTTCGTCTGCAACAAGACATCCTCTGACCACCTCGACATCGACCGCAAGCAGACAGCTGTTTGCGGCCCATCTCTCCTCTTCATGAGTATACGCATTATCTCTTGGAATGTCAATGGGTTCCACTCATCTGGAACCCATGGCCCTAGGAAGATGGTGCTCAGACAGAAGCTCCAGCCAGCTTTGGTGGGAAGGGTAGATGTGCTCCTATTACAGGAACACAAGCTTTCAGTTTCTCAGACGAGTAAGTGTGGGAAGGTCCTCACAGGGCACTCCCACACCTATTGGGAACCGTCGATTGGCGAGCAGGGGAGGAGCGGAGGTGTTTGTACCTCCATTGACGCTTCTCTTGTACAGCATGTGTGCAATTTTGGCACCTTGATCCCAGGACGGAGCGCTTTGGGTGGGCCTAAATATTGAGGGATCCCACATCGGCATCCTCAATATCTATGCCCTGACCGTGGAGAGCCGCTTTCTGGAGCTCCCTGACAGTCTTATTGCCAGAGATGGATTCTTGGATTGTAGGCGGGGATTTCAACAACCTTGAGGCTCTAGAAGATCAGCAAGAACGGGGCCCAGAGTTCCACGGTATAGCTTAGGCAGAGCAATCAAGATGGGACTCCTTCTTGTTCACCGTGGGAGGTTGGGATAGTTGGAGAGAGCCCTCCTTTTGTAGGTGGCCAAGGAGCTTGAACTTCTCTTGGGGTTACAGGAGGGAGGGAGGCAGACTTCTGGAGCACTTAGATCGTTTCTATGTCAATGATTGGGCGATAGGCAGAGGTGGAGAGTCAGGGGTGGTTCCAAGGACGACCCTTTCTGACCATGCCCCAGTCATCCTAGTCCTAGACTCGACCTCTCACTCCTTACCTCCTCGTAATTGCCGGATCCCAGATTCCATCTACTCCAGAGCAGAGGTTTGCAGTAGGATAGTGGACCTGTGGAAGCAGGATTGGGACCCCTTGGAGGATATGGCAGCTCAGGTAGCTCAGGTTCTTGCCGAGTCTAGTCTCATCTATCAGCAAGAGGCAATTCGGGATAGGCAACAGTGGTGAGCGAAGGAGAGGGGCCTCAGATGAGACCTTGCCTCGATACAATCGATGCAGCAGTCTTCTCCAGGCTCCGAGGAGCTCAGACGACAGGAGGTTAGAGCCCGAACCATGTTAGAGGAGATCACCCAGAGATGTTCAGAGTTCCATGCTTCCAAGTCCTTTTGGGCTAGGAAAGGCGACAGGATGTGCAGAGAGTTCTTCAAGACTCATGGCCAGAGCTCAGCAGGGGAGCAGATCCGCTCTCTTAGGGTGTAGGATGGTAGTGTCAAGATAGATCCTAATGAGGTCAGGGACTTGGCGACAGATTTCTATAGATCCCTATTCCAATAGGAGCCCCTAGACCCTCGTGCCCGCCGTTGCAGGGAGGAGGTGTGGAGGTATACGCCGACACTCGTGCAGCCTAGCATGAGTGAGGCCCTTCTCACCCCGTTCACCATTTCAAAGATGCAGGATGATGTGAGAGATATTGATGGGCAGAAATGCCCAAGTGCAGATGGGCTCTCTAAAGCTTTCTTCACCACCTTTTGGGAGCAGATCCACCAACCCCTGCTCGCAGCCTTCCAGCATATCTTTTCCAGCGGACAGATGCCAGAGAGCCTTGCGACAGGCTTGATTTGCCTCATCCCCAAAGGGGGGGACCATCAGGAGATTAGACATTGGTGCCCTATCACCCTCCTTCCGACTACCTATAAAATCCTCGCCAAGATGATCAGTAGCCGCATCCGCCCCCTGCTACATGACGATCCACGACACCTAGATTGGTTTTGTCCAAGATCGCAACATTTTGGACAACATCTTCATGTTCTCAGAGGCGACAGAGTGGGCCCAGCATAGTGGCCAGGGGTTTTTCGAACGAGTGCATTAGAGGTATTGCTAGCCTCTACAGATCGGCCTCCAGTCGGGTTATCATAAGTGGCAGGATGGGGGAGAGATTCACCCTCGAACGCTTGGTATGCCAGGGCTGCCCGCTTGCGCCCTACCTCTTCCTCTTTTTTGCAGAGGCCATGGCTCACTTCCTATGAGCCCGTACCACTGGTCTTTGAGGGATGTGCCTCCCTATCAGGGATGATGCAGAACTTCTAGACTCCGAGTATGCAGACGACACGGCCCTGTATGTGCAGGATGATATTGAGTCACTGGAGCGAGTGAGACTGTCTCTAAAGGTTTTCTGCCTAGCCACTGGGGCAAAAATCAACTGGCATAAGTAAGTTGGTTTTCTTACAGATCCGGGAGCCAGCTCACAGTGGGGTATTTTCCTGGGATTTTGTTGGATCCCTAGAGGTCAGACGACACGCTACCTGGGCTTCTAGGTAGGGCTACATACCATGTCGGCTTAGCAGTTCCTATCAGTCCTAGCTTCCATACGATAGAAGCTAGCCTTTTCGAGCATGGCTCGGCTATCTCTAGTAGGCAGGGCCCTTGTGGTCAATCAGGTCCTTCTAGCCACCGCTTGGTATGTGGCCTCCTACTGGTGCTTCTCGAGATCGTGCATAGCCGAGCTGAGGAGACTGGTGTGGAACTTTCTATGGTCTAGCTCAAATGGTTCCAGCACCACTAGAGCCCGGGTCGCCTGGCAGATGGTCATTCTCCCCCAGACAGAGGGCGGTCTTGGCATCATAGATCCAGAACTTCAGAGTCAGGCACTACTTGGCAGTCATCCGCGGTACCCCAGGAGGGCAGACATGGAAGCTCTTGCTTTAGCAGGGTCTTAGCACTTGTACCCCCTAGAGAGGGGGTGATTGGCAGCCTTCTATCTGGTGGATTTTCACTTTAGCCCTGCTGACTCAGCCCCGCTCCCCCTTCCTCTCCAGTCTCCTCTCAGTCTGGAGAAAGCTGCGGCACAGCCTCTCCGAGGCCCCCCCCAGCTGCCAAGAGGAGATGGATAGACAGCCCCTGATTTGGAGCAGAGATGATATAGGTCGCCAGCTTGGAGAGAGGTCCCATATCCCATGGGCGCTCTGGGCATGTGGGCCTATGCGCTCGCTCCGGGTTTGGAGGGACGTCTATAGCCAGTTGGGCCCAGACGAGCTGGTAGCAACACTAGGTACAACACGAGGGATCCAAGCTCGAAGAGCAGAGATTGATGCTACCATTCTTGCAGGTTGGAGGATTCCCACAGTCACCAGATAGTTTCTCCCAAGTGATGAGAGGTGGCTAGGGTAGTTCACACCTCGCGACATTCCTTTGGTGATTGCAAGCGTTTTCTCAGACTCCTCGATTCATTTCTTCTCCATCACCAATGGTAGCCACCTCTAGAGCAGTGAGGCTGTGATCGACCCCCAGCGCCTTCGCATTATAGGGCTACAAGGGAAAGCGTGGCATATGGACCCCCTCGTTGTGCAAGGCCAGGACTGGAGACTTTGGATTTGGGAGGGCCGTTCCTTGACAAAGGTGGAGTGGGACCTAAGGGAGTGGCGTTGGCCACCACTAAAGGCATCAGAGAACCCTACCCCCTTCTTCTCATATAGCATGCATATAGGTAGGCGTGCTCTTGGGGCTCTTCAGTGCAGTCTACCCACCCAGGCACATAGTTGGTATGCCCAAGGGATATCTCTGTTCTTTTTTCGTACATTCTGGAAGACTATATGGGCAAGTTGGCGGCCGAGGAAGATCTCTTACTTTCTTTGGATGGTGGTCCATAAGGGGCTACTTGTTGGGAGCTGGCTGAGGTAGATGGGGCAGGAGGGGCACTGCCAGATGTGTTTTCAGCAGGAGGAATCCCTGAAACACTGCCTTTGGAGCTATTCACATGCTCAGACAGTGTGGAAGGGAGCCATGGGGATCTTAGCAAGGGCAGCACCCGAGCTAGGACCGGTCACTTGGGGAGCTTTTTGTTGGTGCAGCACCGAGTTGGGACATCACCTGGCTTACGAGTTCTCTCCGCAGGATCTAGTTTTCTTCATCATGCAGGCCACCTGGGCATACATGGAAAGCTTCCCTTGGCATCTGACAGAGACAGATGTAGGAGCGATAACTTGGCACCTAGTTTGGGAGATCATTGAGAGTATTGTAGGCTGGCATATCTAGACCTCTAGATGTGTGTAGACCCTAGGAGATCAGGCTTCTTCTGCTACTACCCAGACCCTAGCAGACATCTGGAGCACGATCATTCACATGCTCAAGGGTCAGTGGGATCAGAGTCAGGGGGACTCTTGGGCAGGGAAAGAGAAGAGACGATGCTTCCTTCGCGACTAGGACCATCAGGAGCTTTTCTTCCAGCACTCTGCTTAGAGTCTTCAGTGGCATTACTCGCCCCCACTGTGGCTGTTTGTCCACACTCAAATGATTATGCCCTAAGAGGCTTGTAATTATTTTTGTTTACCTTAGGCTGTATCCATTTTGTGATTACAGCCCACTGGCCTTTAGGCCTTCTTGTACTCTAGTTTTTCAAGTAATATAACTAGCACTACTTTTTGCGAAAAAAAAAATATGTCGGTATGGATGTCCCCTCCAACTTGTCAGTGATCACGGTACACATTTTATGAATGATGTGATGTAGATACTTAAAAAGGAATTCAAAATCATGCACACATTTTCCACTACTTATTATGCTCATGGTAATGGTGAAGCTGACTAACAAAACATTGAAGCTTATCCTTACAAAGACAATACAATCTACCAAAGATGAATGGGACATCAAGTTATACCTTGCTTTGTGGGCTTATAGAATGGCTTACAAGGTAACTACCAACCTTATAACTTTTCGTATGGCTTTTGGCCTAGAAGCAGTTATTCCCCTAGAATTTGTGGTTCTGAGTCTTCAAGTAGATATTGAGCATCATTTGGGTGAGCTAATGCAATCAAGGGATGATTGGATCAGCTAAGTCACCTGGATGAGATACGTCTTCGAGCTTCTTGGTCACAGATGGTGATACGACACAGAAGGAAAGCCTATCATGATTGATATATTGTGCCTAAGCATTTGAAGAAGGGTATGCTAGTATTACTCTATACTAAAGTTAGGGCCTATCAAAGACAATTTTAAGTTGGGATAGAATGGAACCTATCCATTGGTGGAACTTCAAGACAATGGAACGGTGCAACTCGCAACCGACACTTACTATTCTCACTCCATCTAGGGATGGGTGGATCATTGCACTTGCACAATAGCTCCTAGATCTATGATGCTTCCACTTCAGATATGCGATGTAGTTTGTAATATTGGTCCTTGGCAAGTTTGTGGTGTGGATTCGGGATGTTGGCAATTTTATCTAACAGAGTGGTCCTGTGATATGCCGCCACCTCTCTAATCTTCTTTGCTTTGATGGTTTGGACCCAATGTGGCCTCTTTTCATGCCTACTAATCTTCAATGTGATCAAAGACACCGAATCCTTCATTTGAACTTTAGAGTATCCTGTCTAGTGTGCAATTGATTAGCATCTGTTGTCTCATTTCTAGTGTGATTGATCACTTCACTTCATGTTCTTCCTCTGGCTTGACCTTGGATTCGTCCTTCATGAGGTCAATATGACATGGTTAGCCTCTTGAGCACTAAGTTCTACAATTCATTATTATTCTAGTAAGAGTTCTTTCATTGGTTCTCGGGCTTGAATGCGTCTTGTGTCCCCTTTCTATGTCGACTGTGTCCTGGTCCTTCTTCAACGGGCTTGGTGGCTATAGAGGCTCACTTGATCGAGGTGGCCCTCAGGGTGGTCATTCTAGTAGATGCTCCTTCGGTTTCCAGATCTAGCTCCATAGAGAGGGCTTGATTTTCTTTATCAAGAGTTGGACCAGATCCTCTACCTCATCTCAAAATTTATCTTGTTGCTACCAAATGCCATAAAAAATCATTGAGGTTCATGGCTTCATTGTGAGATGGGGACTTTGTCAGCTATAGCATTGATTTGAGCTTTTAGGACATTGACATGAGACTTGAGGTATATGTTATCCTTGGTGACCTTGTCCAAGAGCCCAATCACTGCTATCCATGAGGTCTATGTTATCCTTGGTGACTTTCATTTCTCTAGAGAGTCATACACTTATTTGAAACGTTGATTAAAGCATTACGATATTTTTCAAGGGAAAATTTTTAATGAATTGATGTAGAAGATTAAGTTCCTAAATTCTAACAATTGACTTATACATCCCATCCAAGATTTTGAAGGTCATTTCAATGATGTAGATTCACAAGTGCACAAGGTGGAACCCTGATACACTATCAAGAACATAAATCGAAGGGTTTGATGCATTTACACTCAAAATATGATTCTTTTTCACTTGGGATCAAATATTACTATGAGTAAGAGGATACACAATTCTCATTGATTTCATGCACCACACTTAACTAGGGGAAATATTGCACGTGCCTAGCACCCTAAACCATTAATAGGGCAAGGAAAGGAGAAAACAACGAAAAACCAAAGAATTTGGAGAGGAAAAGAGCATGCTAGACTTTTAGAATCACTCAAACAAATTATTATTTTCATGGACTTTTGCATTACCACATGCAAGTAGCTCCATATGCAAAATCCTAGCATATTAAATCCCATGTAGTAAGAAAGAATAGATTATCTCAAAGGAGCATCCATGCTTTCACTTTGGGACATAGCCCATATAGCCCTTGAGATTTGCACATATGTTGCTATGTAGCCACCCAAGAACCTAATTTCCAAGTGTACTGTACACCATCATTTATTGCTTGATTTCCAAAGGGGGAAAATGAAAGTTTTTTGATGCTTTTAGAGTACTTCTTATGAAAATGATAGTCATATTGTAATGGTTTAGCATATGCTTAGACATTTTTTGATAAAAAGTTTGGCCCAACACAAGTTCAAAATATTTTCCCACCACTATCAAACCCAAAAACAAATGAAAATCCCAAAATTGTAAATATATAAAGGCCTCAACTCTCTTTAAGGCTTTTTTCCTTAGGCACTTTACAACTAGTCCCTAAACTCCATATTCATTGGATAAGTTTGGGCTACTAGACTAGGGTTGTTGTAAAGTAACCCAACAACAAGTTCAGACTCACATCCATCGAGAAAATCAAAGCAATTCCATTTTGAGAAAGCTCTAAAGCCCATGTGGAAAGGAAAAGTGCATGAATCGTGGAGAATTTGGTAAATAGATAAGTAGGGCATAATTTTTTATTTTTTATTTTTTTTGGTAGAAAAAGTAGTGTGTATTTATTACTTTATATCATGTCATATAGCAAAAAAAGGATAGAACCGGAGTTGACTGTTGTGGCTAAAAGAGCCCTTACATCCTGAGGATCAACAAAAGTATAAAATCCTAAAGAAGACATCTCATAGATGAAATGAAAAGCTAAAGGTATCTTCCTTGAAATCTGAGGCAGCAGCATCAGAGGTGTCTGAAGGGTGTCTATGGGAAACAGTAGTGTCCCTAGAATGACCATGAGCAGCAAAAAGGCCCTGTAGAGGGTCAATAGACATGGATGACAGTTGGGTAAGATAGACATGGATGACAACTGGGTAAGATCAGTAGGGATAGGAGTATTCTGAGTAGAAGAGCCAAAGCCATGGATCTGAGTTTTGGCTCCTGGAGAGGTAGCTTGAGGCTGTTTGGATGAGTCAACAACCACAGAAGGGGAGTTGATGGAGAGGCTCCCAAAAGTAGAAGTAACCTGTATGGAACTAGCAGCAGCAAAAGTAGAGGGGACTTTACTTGTAGAGGCATGAGGTGTTGAGATGTTGGGGAAGAGGGAAGGGGTTCACCAGGGGTGGCAGATCTTCTTTGAAGAAAAGGAGGAATATTTGCATGATCATTTGAAATAAAACATGAGAGCTTGTGTCTGGCTATATCTACACTTAACCTTTGATGTTCAAGATTGTATGCACTAATGATGAAGCCAATTCTCCTTTTTTCCGGTTCCACCATGCAGCAAACATAGCATCAATAGAAAGATCTTTATGATTTGCTATAAAAAAAAGAAAGATCTTTATGATAAATTGGAAGTTATTCCTAGATATCCAAATGAACCAAAGTGCATAGGCCTTGATGATAAACCAAGGCTCATGCCTTATCCTACAAGCATCTCCTAATAGAATAGCTTTCCAATTAACAAGTTCACCACATTCCATCTGAATAAATTTCCATACTTTCCTGGCATAAGGGCAAGCAACAAAAAGGTGGAAGACATCTTCAACACGGTTTATACATCTCATACACTTGCCATCACCTTTGCCAATGTTGAGTCCTCTTGAATTAGACCAAATAGATTTATGAAGTATTAGCCAATTAAGACAGGACATTTTCTCAAGCACATTCTTAGTCCAAATTCTGTGGAATCTGTAGTACCATTTGGTTCTATCATCGTTCAACTTCCACCTTCTATTACGGGTTCTGAATAAATCCTCCATATCAGCAGTAGGAGTTGGGATGGGTAATAAGGAGGAGCACCCCACCCAGCTAAACTCCTTGTGCATGCACAGTACTGAACCTCCCTTCCAAGTCACCTCTCCTTGCCATAGTTCCAATCTTTCCATAATCAGTCTTTGTTGTTGGTTGGATAAAGAGAACTCTCTTCTAATTTCAAGCCATGATTTCCATCTGATATGTTCTCTATTCCATAGCTAACCCCAAGTTTGAAGCCCTTTCTTGAACAACTTAGCTGCAACTGTGAATTGCTCATCTGACAAAGTGGCGGATCTAAAAATGGAGGAGACCCAAATAGAATCAATTAACATGAAGTTACCTTTACCAGTGAAGAGGATATAAGCTTTTATCTCTTCAAAAGCTCCCCAAATGGACTTCCATAGGGGACTCCCCTTGGATTTACAAGGTTCAAGGTTAAAAAGAGCATAAATAAAGGGATATTTTTTCCAATTGGGTGCCCTGCATGGTCTATTATAGGTCATGTTTCTCAAGAGCAGCTGTGCGTAATCCTCCTTACGATGAAGAGTAGCTTTGATGATCCAAGTGGCAGACTATTTTTTGGTAGCAGAGGAGATGTCAATCACCCCTAAACCCCCCTTCCTCTTTGGGATTGATACAATATTCCCATTTTTAACCTTAGAGATTTTGTTAGATCCCCCCCATAAGAAGGATCTACATAGCCTGATAAATCTGTCCAAGCCAGTTTTGGATGAAGACCAACAAGATAGATAGAAGATAATAATAGAATAAAGGCAAAGATTAAGAAGCATTTTCCTACCTGGCAGATTTGCTTGGAAGCTTCTCCATTTATCTAGTTTCTTCTAGAATTTGTCCAATACCCAGTCCCACCTCTGCTTCATTGTGACATCAAATCCCATTGGTATTCCCAAGAGTCTGAAAACTGTACCTTTTTGTAACTTCATGCATCCTAATTGTTGGAGGACCATCTGATCTTCCCCACTAAGAGTAGTATATCCTGTTTTGGAGCGATTAATAGATGAATCTAAGGCTTGACAAAAAACCTCAAGGTAGTCCATTACACAGATGACATCTTGATCAATGTTTCTAGGAGTCAGAGTAGTATCATCAGCAAACTGATGGCATAATAATTGTTTACCATTACTGAGTTCAATCCCTTTCAGAGCTCCCTCCTGTATTTGACTTCTAAGGAGCCATCCTAGAGAATATGTAGCAATGGCAAATAAAAGAGGAGCTAGAGGTCAGCCTTGTCTAATTGATCTCTTGAGGAAAAAAGGTTCACTCATAATACCATTAACATTGACTCTAGTTGTAGCATTAGTAAGCAATAGCTTAACACTAGAGACAAATGAGGGGCCCATGCCCATATCCTGCAAAGATTGGATGATAAAGTCCCATTCCAACCTATCATAAGCTTTATCAAAGTCCACCTTAAGAAAAAAGATATCTTGTTTGGTTTCTTTAGCATACTCACACCCTTCCCAGATGTTGATGATGGCTTCCAAAAGGTGACGTCCCTTGATGAACCATTTTTGCTCTGGTAGAACTCAATCCTTCATTTTGCATTGAATCCTTAGAGCTAAAGCTTTGGTAAATATCTTGTTGCTACAGTCTAACATTGTGAGGAGTATCCAATTTTTTAACTCATCCTTAGGGACCTCCTTAGGGATTAGTTTTATAATTCCTCCATTTATATGAAGGGGAAGACAACCTTCCCTGACACTTTCCTGTGATAGGAGTAAAAGGTAAGGCCCAATTAGTTCACAAAAGGCTAGGTAGAATTCAATAGGAGGACCATCTTCCCCTAGAGTCTTCCCATCTGCCATAACATTTACAGCTTCTTTCAGCTCTTCTAGACTGAAGGGTCTTTCTAGATAGGGGAGGTCAAAGGATTTAACAGCCTTATCCCTTATTATTTGGCAGAGCTATCTTGCTCTCTAGGTGTCCTCATTTGGGAGGCAAGTGTTGAAGAGTAAATCCTTGAAGTGGTTCTGAATATACTCAATTTTTTCCTCAGGATTGCTTAAATGAGAGCCATTTGGTCCTTTAAGAAGAGGAATCTCCTCTTGACATCTTTTCCTTCTGATAATTCTGAAGGTTTCCTTAGTAGGCCTATCAATCTTTCCTACCCACCAGTCTGTGTACTACACTTTAGACTCATTTATGTTAAATTACACGGTGCAACAGAACAGAAATTGAACAAAGAATATAGAGTACACATCAAATCGGAGAGGAACAAACTTTTTCTTCAATACTGATGTAGTACAGATGATGGCTCCATCCACCCATGCACTCCCACAGTGGAGCTTAGATAGCGATGTAGACAGATACGAGGTGAAGAGCTACTAGCTAGAAGATCCGAGGCTGCTGATCTGAATTGATCTAATACAATGGACTGGGGAGGTCGTCTCTTTATAGCTATGAGGGCGGTAGTCGAATCAACGTAGTTGGTGGAGTCGACCAGTCGACCTAGTCAGTGGAGCCGACCAGTCAACCTAGTCAGTGGAACTGACTAGTTGTCCATGGAATATTCAAGGAATATTCCCTATACCGTTGCAGAAGCTCCCGCCCCCGAACCCCCACTAAGGGGGCTGCTGGCCCCTAGGCCCCAGCAAGAATAAGGGGCTCCCACTTAATCACCTTTCTACCATCAACAGTAAGAAACAGTAGAGGATGGAGGCTGGATGCTAAGGAATCAGGGTTGCTATAGCCAGTGATGAAATGGGCTTCACGGGCTTGCTCTTATATAGCCACCAGTTGTAGTCAATTAGACCCAATTGGGTGACCGACCCAGTCTGCCCAAAACGGCCGACTGGGAGTCGGTCCTGAAATAGGCCACCGACCACATGATAGAACCGGTGCGCAAAATAGAGCAATTGACCTACAGACACCGTTCGGCCCATAGCCATCCGAGATCATCTGGGGCTTCAAACAGGCCCCACAACCTGAGAGTGGGCTGCCTTGGGAAATGCTCCATCTACCCTCAATGCAGTCAGTCATGGGATGCCTTCCCGCACTTGCATGTAGCCTAGTTGGCAGTGTGCCAACTCCGTCAGCGATCAGGCCACACATGGCCCCCATCTTATCCTTCTACTGTAGTCATCAATCAGCGTCATGAAGTAGTAGGAACCACCCAAAGCTTCCATCTCCATCTTTCTGCAGAGGTCCGTGTGAACGAGCTCTAGAGGAGCCTTTGCCCTGTTGGCCTCTTTAGGAAAGGGCTGCCGATGCTACTTGCCCATCATGCAAGCTTCACATATATCGAGCAGACCTGTAATTTTTGGTAGATCTGCAATCATTCCACTTTTATGCATCTCCTTTAAAGGACTAAGGTTTAGATGACCAAACCTCTCATGCCGCAGCTTAGTGTTCTTCACATCGGCTGGGCACTGAAAGCTGAGAGTTTGTAGATGTTGTTATGCCATGTACCTTTACCAATGACCTTCCCTTTAAGATCCAAAATCTATGTGCCATTTTTATCAAATTGAACTTTGAGGTCTTGATCCATGATCGCAGAAATGGACAACAAGTTCCTCTTGATATCTGGCACATAAAGAACATCAGACAACTGTTTTACAACTCCATCTGACTTGAGAGCAATCATATCTTTTCCTTTTACTAGACATTTTGCATCATTGCTGACTACTACCAGGATGTCATTCTCTACTGGCTGTAGAGAGGTATACCAATCCTTCTGACTGGTCATGTGGTGCAATGCACCACTGTCAATAATCCAAGGTTCATCTATAGGTACATGAACTGCCTCCATGTAAATCTCCTCAATTGCTACGAATAGCTCTACTGGTACTGCCTGCGCACTGTTGCTAGACTCTTTCTTTACTTCGTTCTTCTCATCTGCAATCTTCTTCCGGCACTCATTCTGCTTGTGCCCTACCTTGTTGCAATAGAAGCACTTGATCTTCTTCTTTCTCTTTTTATCATCAGAAGAAGATGGGTTACCAGAGTCCTTACCCTTACCTTTCTTTGATCCAGCATAGAAAGCTGAATCTTCTCCAGTCCTCATCTTTTGACGCATCTCCTCCTCCAAAAGCATTGCACCGAAATCCTCAAAGTTGAGGGGCGGATTTCTGTTCTACATATTCAGCGCCGCCGTCGTGCTTTAGTGAGAGAATCCGTATGCACCTTCGTGCTAGATTCTCGCTGGTGATAGTGATGCCAATCGCAGTCATCTGATCGCGCAAATTCTTCACCCTGGTGATGAACTCTCTACCGTTTTAGGCTCAAACAATTTCTCGTTCGTGAGTTGAGTCTCCAAATTCTGAATCTGCATCTGATTCATGGTCTCGTATTGATTTTTCAAGACCGTCCATGCCTCCTCCGCTGTGGTGACATGTTGAATTAACACCATGACAGAATCACTTACACTACAGACAATAGAACATAGTGCATCTGCATTTTTTCTTATCCACGCGAGAATCTCATCCGCAGTTGGTACTATCTGTTGTGCTGCATTGGCTGGATTCGGGTCTCGGAACTGGCTTTAGATCCACCCCAGTAGCAGTATCCCAAAGCTCATATGCGCTTAGGATGGCCTTCATTTTGAACTTCCAGAGTGGATAGTTAGTGCCGTCCAACTTTTCGCTTTTGCCGAACGGTGGGATTCGCAGTCTTGCGAGCTGGGCCATCTCTCACAATCTGCTCACAAACAGAAACACACTACCAAATCTTCTTGCTAGAGCCCAAGCTCTGATACCATGTAAGAAAATAATACAATGTCTATGCTCAACAGATAACAAGATCTCATACGCAAGAGAGAAAACAGATAGTATGGAGAATCAAAAATTTGATTAGTATAAAACGGGGGAAATCTTTTGGCGAGCTTTTTAATGTGAGCTTTTTTACCATTCATGCACTCCTATGAGAGAAGCTTCCATGGCATGCTGGATGCTAAGGAATCAGGGTTTCTATAGCCAGTGATGAAATGAGAGAAGCTTCGAGGACAGAGGGTGGATGCTAAGGAATCAGGGTTTCTATAGCCAGTGATGAAATGGGCTTCACGGGCTTGCTCTTATATAGCCACTAGTTGTTGGTTAGACCCAATTGGGTGACTGACCTAGTCTGCCCAAACACACAAGTGTGGCATAATAAACTTGAAAATTTCCCAAAGTTGTGCAAAATGGATCACCTCCACATAAATATGGCCTAATAAACCCAAAATTCATCAAATTTATAAGCGATGACCTCCAATCAATATGCAATATATGGAAAGAGTTTGTTGAAATAAATATATAGGTAGTGTATACATACATCGTTTGATTGTAATAATATATTTAAAGGTGGTGTAAAGATACACCATTTTTTTGGAACAAGACATACAATGTATTATCCTATGCTTCTAAATTTCATTTAGAGTCATCAAATTTTGGTATTGCATTTTGATGTATGATGGGTCAAGGCTATCCAAATGATGTTTAATATGTACATGGCTAGGATCAAGGATTGTGCTACATTTTTCAACATCATAGCCATGCTTCTTTTTATAACTTTCAATCCTCAATTTCTAGTGCCAATGAATAATGCTACTCACTTCCAAAACTTTTGAGTCTTCTTTATTTAGAACATTCACGTTTCTTTTGAAAGCAACCCTCATAGAGTTGTTTCATTATATATGTTTTGGAGAGACTTTTCAAAGGCTTCCATTCATACCATAAATCTCTGAATGTTATAGGAATTCCCTTCTCATCCCTTGCTTAATGGACAAACTTTGCCATTGAAATTGGGTCACTTTGGTCATCCTCGGGGGGGTCACTCATTATATGTAACCCTATCGCATGAGTTCAACAGAAGGATGTTTTTAATATCTAAATTTAACAAAAGTTAATTTACATAAGGTTAAAAAAAATTTCAAAAAAATTTACAGATTTGTATAGAAAAAGGGTACATTTTATTAATGAAAAATTTATAGATAAGGGATTTTAGAAATATACCTTGAACGCACGTGATATAGAGGGTTTATACATAGTGAACCCCTTGAGTGGTCATCCAACTCTAGATATGGATAAAACACCTAAAATGCAACAAACAAACCCTCTTTAACCTCATTAATGATACTAACTCTGGTTAGGGTTTGTCCCCTTCCTATCACAATATTTTTTAGATAAAAGGCATTGCTCAGCTTCTTCCTCATCTATTGTCGTATTTCTATCCAATGTTGGTCCTAGGTGATGCAGCTTGTTGTGTCCAAATGTTTCAATGCTCACTATATTTTCTTGTTTTTGTAAAGATTCAATGGGTGCTTCAATTGACTTGATTATCTCTCCATTTTTAATTGACTACTCATGATATTTTTGCATCCTACTTTTAAGATATTTCATAAAGGCTTCCAAGCCTTTTGTTTCATCTATGCCAAAATCATTGTTTTTTAAATGAGCAAATCTAACTTTTCCTCCAATGGAGTTATTATTTATAATAAAGCATATTGATCACTCCATAAATTATCTCCATCCACTGAGTAGTGCTTCTAATGCATCATTGAAATATTGTTATGCATGTGAAACTGGAAGTAGTGTAGATTTTTGTGTCCTATTAGTGCATCATCTCCTTCTTTTCAATGTGGATTTATGAATGCTCTCCAATCTACCATCCTCTCTAAGTACCACTTCTTATTCTTTTTTTTGAGAACCTCTTATTTTTTTCCCCAATTTGAGATATCATATCGTCCATTGTCAAAAAATCTATTGACTTTAACTCGCCAAAGATAATGCTAAATATTTAATCTATGTCTTCATTTGTATGGCCACCAAGAAGAAAACCAGCTTATACTTCTTGAAATATTTTCAAGCCAACTAGCATAGAGCATAAACCAAATATGTATCTATTATTGACTTCTCTCCACCAATTATTAGCCTCTAACCGCAAGGTGCAAGCTCAATATCCATGTGCATCTCTAACCTTTCGTATTTCTTTGATGATGGATGTTGCCACTTGGTTACTATTGTGTTCATGAAAGATATTAATCCATACATCACAAAAGATTCAAAATCCATATACTAATACTCCACACAAGGAGTCCATGTTTACCCCCTGTTTATGCTCCAATGGTAGTGGGGTAAGTCTATACCTTGGCAACATTGTTGTATTCTGATGCATGCCATCTATGGTGATGCACATGGACGTTTTGACATGGACAATAGCTTCCTCCCTCTAAAAAACATACAACAATCTAGCATCCTAGAGATGATGTAAATGGATTGTTTGCCATTTTATATATCTTCCTCACTATTGCTTGCATTTACAATGTTCAATGGCATGTTTTGTTTCATCGTATGTCATGAATTTTCACATCCTTTGTGCTTAGCAGTGTCTTAAGATGGTAAAACTATGCATACCAAATTTTATACAAGGTTGACCTTGAAATCATGCTCTCTTCTTTATCTTCTAAAGTTTTGTTGACATTTTCTAGCACAAGCTTCTTTGTCATTCCCAAAGGAAGATGATGTTGTCATTCCACACTTCCATCTGTCATTGTTTAGCAAATATATTATATGAGGCTATGGCGATGCATGGTCTTCAAGGATTTTCTTTAAAGTTGTAGTTGAATTTCTAGTGTGACTTTTGCGTTTAGGACTGTAGGCATTTCCATGAATTTTATGAACCACTTTGTCTATCAACTTTGCCCAAAGAGTCTAGTATGTACCATGTCATAGTCATGTTAACCACTAATATCCTTGATGACATATGGATGTCCCATTAACCATGGGTTTCAATCTCAGTTTATAGTGTCTTGTCCTCAAGTCTTGATCACCTTGATGAAGAAAGCAAGAAAACTCTTGAAGAAGATAGTAATGTATCTATGAGACTTTATGTGCTTTCTATTGTGCTTTACAAGCTCTCTTCAATGAGACTTTATTGTGCTTTCTATTGTGCTACTATAGCCCAAGAAAATACACTTTCGGCTCCCATTTGGTCCTGGTAGCATCAGGGACATGCACAAAACAGTCACATCCAAAAACTTTGAAATGTGCAACTGAAGGTTTCTGACCAGAAAAGGCTTGCAGTGGAGTCATCCCATTCACAGCCTTCGTGTAGCTACGATTAGGATGTAAACTGCAGTGTTACATGCTTCAACCCAGAAAGTCTTTGGCAAATCTTTCCCTTTCATCATACTCTGGCCCATTTCACAGATGATGTGCATCTTGCATTCTGCTACTCCATTTTGCTGTGATGTATGTGGCGGGGGTTTCTGCCTCTTGATTCCGTGACTTTTGCAGTAACTCTCGAATTTAGTTGATGTGAACTCTCCACCTCAGTCTGATCGCAACTTCTTCACCTTCCTCCCCGTTTCTTTCTCGACCATTACATGCCATTCCTTGAACCGACTAAAAGCCTCATCTTTAGTCTTCAGAAAGTATATCCATATCCTTCTACTCTAGTCACCGATCAATGTCATGAAGAAGTAGGAACCACCCAAAGCTTCCATCTCCATCTTTCCACAGAGGTCAGTGTGAATGAGCTCTAGAGGAGCCTTTGCCCTACTGGCCTCTTTAGGAAAGGGCTGCCGATGCTGCTTGCCCATCATGCCAGCTTCACATATATCGGGCAGACCTGTAATTTTTGGTAGATCTGCAATCATTCCACTTTTATGCATCTCCTTTAAAGGACTAAGGTTTAGATGACCAAACCTCTCATGCCACAGCTTAGTGTTCTTCACATCCGCAAGCATTGAAAGCTGAGAGTTCGTAAATGTTGTTGCGCCGTGTACCTTTACCAATGACCTTCCCTTGAAGATCCAGAATCTATGCACCATTCTTATCGAATTGAACTTTGAGGTCCCGATCCCGTGATCCCAGAAATGGACAAGAAGTTCCTCTTGATATCTGGCACATAAAGAACATCGGACAACTGTTTTACAACTCCATCTAACTTGAGAGCAATCGTACCTTTTCCTTTTGCTAGACATTTTGCATCATTGCCGACTGCTACCAGGATGTCATTCCAAACTGGCTGAAGAGAGGTATACCAATCCTTCTAATTGGTCATGTGGCATGATGCAACACTGTCAATGATCCACGGTTCATCCGCAGGTACATGAATTGCCTCCGTGCAAATCTCCTCAATTGCGATGAAAAGCTCTATTGGTACTGCCTACGCACTATTGCTAGACTCTTTCTTTACTCTGTTCTTCTCATCTGCAATCTTCTTCTCATCATTGCCAACTACTACTAGGATGTCATTCTCTACCGGCTGTAGAGAGGTATACCAATCCTTCTGATTGGTCATGTGGCACGATGCACCACTGTCAATAATCCAAGGTTCATCTGTAGGTACATGAACTGCCTCCGTGTAAATCTCCTCAATTGCTACGAATAGCTCTACTGGTACTGCCTGCGCACTGTTGCTAGACTCTTTCTTTACTTCGTTCTTCTCATCTGCAATCTTCTTCCGGCAGTCATTCTGCTTGTGCCCTACCTTGTTGCAATAGAAGAAGATGGGTTACCAGAGTCCTTACCCTTACCTTTCTTTGATCCAGCATAGTCCTCATCTTTTGACGCATCTCCTCCTCCAGAAGCATTGCACTGAAATCCTCAAATTGTGGTGTTTCGAAATGGAAAAGATGGAGAACATGCAATAATCAAGTACACTTTCGATTTCTTTCATTTTCTTACTTGGATGATTATGTGGCCATTGTTGTTCATGAGCTTGTGCTCTTTGGATTTCAAGCAGGCAAGCAAATCTATTCGTTTCCTCCAAAAATGAGTTCTCTTGTTGCATGAAGTAGTTGACCGAGGTGAATTGAGAGGAGGGTACAAACGGAGGGAGAGAGGAGCTGTAGCAATCGTAGGAGTTATCTTTCTTGCTGGCAGATGAAAGAGGAGCCAAAGTAGGTAGTGATGGATGGGGGCGAAGCGCTTGCGGATGGGTAGGAGAAGCAGGCCATGGAGTGTTGCAGGTGCAAAAGAAGCAGGCCACCATTTTTTGGTTCATAGGAGCAGGAAAGGGCGGAGTTTTTAGTTCGTAAGAGGAGGAAAGGGTGGAGGTTTTGGTTCACAGGAGGAAGATAGGGCGGAGGAGTTTGGGGCTAGAGTTCTGAGGCCACAGAGCATCACAGGTAGGCAGGAGCAAGATAGGCCAGAAGAGGCTATGAGAGGCAAGAGCAAGATAGGTCAGAAAAGGCTACGAGGATTTGGTTCATAGGAAGGTAGGAGCAAGATAGGATAGAAGAGGCTACGAGAGGTAAGAGTAGAATAGGGCGGAGGAGATTCCAAGCAGAAGCAGGAAAGGGTGGAGGATTTGGTTGGCAGGAAGGCAAGAGCAAGATAGAACGGGAGAGAATACGAGAGGCAAGAGCAGAACAGGGTGGAGGAGAGGGATGCTGTGATGAGGGCAGGAGGAAAAGAAAGGGTCAGAGGGAAGGCGCAATCCCCCCCAAAAAGCATGCATCCCTCCAATCCCCCCAAAAAGGATGTAGAGCAAAAAAAAAGACCTCTTTCCACTCCAACTATTGAGTGTGGAACCTATGGAGTGTTTAATTAGTAATGGCAGTTTAAAATCTACATAGTTAAGTGCACACTATTAGGACAAATCTGGGATGGGGAGCCTCCCGAGACCTCTCATTTTGACATACTTTTGAAATTTTTTGCTTGCAATTAGCTAACCAAGGGTGGAGGAGTATTTTCCAAGAACTACCCCATCTAAGACATTGTCCTAAGGCGCTCAAACCACCCTAGTTACACATTTGAAATCTAGGAAGGGAGAGAACAAGGTGAGCCTAGCACTTGATCCCCCATGAAGATGAATTCAATTCCTTCTCATAGTTTTACTTTTTATGCTTGGTTTAAAAGGTTTGTTTAGATTTTCCTTTTAAAGTTTTGGTTTTTTAATAGTTTTAGCTTTTCACATTTGCTTTTAAAGTAATAGTATGATTTTAAAGTGTAATAGCATGAATCATGAAAAGCATGTACGATTTTTTTGAAAGTAAGATCTCTAGATTTGAATTTCAAATTTTGAAACTGGAAACTTGAAATTTGAATTTTAAATTTTAAATTTTAAAATTTGAATTTTGAACTTAAATTTTAAATTTTAAAATCTGGATTTTTCATTTTTAAATTTAACGTTTGAGCATTTGAAGATTTGGCCATGTGGCCAAATCTTCTTACTGATTTGAAAGAAGCTAGCAATATTTGGTAGCACAACAAAATTTTCCCAAACCCTGGTGCTTTGAAAGATTTGGCCACTATTAGCCGGAAAAGAATTCAAGACCAGAGGCTAGAGGCTAAGCATGGTGACGCTCGAGGGCCATAGGGGAAAGGAGATCATGAGGGCGAACCGTTATCATGGGAGGGGAAAAGGAATTAGAAGGGGAGGGAATGAAGAGGGAGACCATGACACAAGGGGAAAGGGAGAGAGGGAAGAGAAGCATGTACATGATAGGAAGAGGAATGTAAAGATGGAGACATCAAGGGAAGAGGACCATACTTTATTTGAAAGAAAGGATGAGAGGGAAATATCAAAGTACTAGCTAGGTGGCTTTACAAGAATGAGCATCTCTCATCAAGGAATAGCCCCCTCCTTTTATAGCCAAAAGAGGGGGTCTCTCCCAATTAATGTATCCTCCCACATGCATGGTGTGTGTGGAAAAGTCTCCCATGTGGGCTAGGCGGTTACGCACTCTCAATTATGTGCAACAACCCTTTGCCTCAATTTTCCACATAAATCAAGCCCCATATCTCAAGTCTATGATACTCCCTTGGTCTCTTCCCAATTTTATAATATGTTCAAACCTCTAGGAGGACAAGTGGAGGGTTGGCACAAGGAATCTTGCCACCTCATCCTACTTTCCCCATTATTTAACTTGCTCTCTTGGACCTTCTATACCTCCCCCACATGGGCCTGTCCCATATAGAGGGAATAACTCAATATAATATCCATCTCCACCTATTTTATATTACTTCTCCCATGGACTTTGAGCCATATCTCACTAAATGCAGCCTAGGTGGAGGGCTGGCACATGGAGGAGCCATGCCACCTTACATTTTATAATATTACTATCATGGATTATGTACAACACACCTTATGGGTCCTCTTACATGGAAGGGTGGCACATGGTCATGCCCTGCCACCTCAACCCTGGGCCCTATGCACACCATATTTTATTATACTATTGCCACATATACAAACACACACACATATTAATGCCTTTTTCCTTAGACAATTTTATCCATAACAGTTCCCCCCCCAGGCAGGGAATGCACAGCATTTCCATGCCTGGGTCCATCAGGCACAAAGAAAGGCTTGAGGTAACGCTTGTTGATCACCTTCTTGCCATATGGTTTAGGCAGCTCTTGAACTTGTACAGACCCATTGCTACGTTCCTTGATGACTTTGTATGGACCAGTCCACAGTGGCAAAAACTTCTTCTACATTTGGTGGTCCAATCTGTTATCAAAGCATAGCACCACATCCCCCTCAGCAAAGTTTCTTTCCCATCCCTTGCGAATCTTAGCATCCAAGCGGGCCTTTTGTCGATTCTTTTGGACCTCTGTTTGGTGTAGTGCAAGGATCGAGTTTCATCTAACTTCTCAAGTTGTACCAATCTGTCCTCTACATGTTCATCTTCTGTCATCCTTTGTTCTTGTGCCAATCTCAAAGCTAGAATCTCTATCTCTAGTGGTAAAATCGCCTTAGTACCATACACCAACTCAAAAGGAGTGTGACCTATATATGTTTTATGAATGATGTTGTAAGCCCACATGGCTTCAGTGACCTTCTGATCCCATTGGCTCCTATTCCCTGCAGCCATTTTTCCCATGGTTTTACAAAGGAGGCCATTGGTCCGCTCTGTTTGACCCATGGATGCCGGATAATAGATGCTAGAAGTGTGATGATCAATACCCATGCGATCCATGAGTAACTCCATTGCTTCATTTAAGAATGGACTCCCATGGTCAGAGACAATCTCCATGGGTGTCCCAAACCTTGTGCAGATATGTTCAAATATGAAATTTGAAACTGCCTTACCATTTGCAGCGGGGAGGGCGATAGCTTCAGCCCACTTAGTGACATACTGAGTGGCTACCAAAAGATATTTCTTTTTGCGGGTAGTCATGGGCAAGGGCCCAACAAAATCTATTCCCCACTTCTGAAATGGATGGATGGACATCACTGGGTGATGTTGCCCCGGACGCAAATCCATCCTACCAAAGAATTGGCATGGTTCATAGGTTTTGCAATACAAAGTGACATCCTTGAACAAGGTTGGCCAATAGTATCCAGCATGTAAAATCTTCTTAGCTGTATAGTCACTGGCATAGTGGCCTCCACAAAATCCATCATGATAATGCTTCAATACCTTAGGCACTTCATCTGCATCAATGGCCAGTCTTAGTACCCCATCCATGACTTGATGGTACAACACCCCATCAAGGAGGGTGTAGCGCCTACTATCTCTGTGGATCTTCTTTCTCTCATAGCTAGTACTTTCTGAAGGAAAGGAGAAAGCAGTCAGAAACTTGTAGATACCACCATACCATGGATCCCCAACTTCTATGGTTGCTACAAGGGTTACATCAAGGCACTCCTCTAAATCAATCAAAGCATTCTTCAAGTTGGAACAACCCCCTTTTACAATTTTGAAAAAAAAATCATATTCTTGTAGAACTGCCAACCATTTGGCCAACCGGCCCATGGGATTTGGTGATTGAAGAACCTGCTTTGCAAGACCAGTGCTAGTGAGTATAATGAAGGACTTTCTAGCCACATAATGCTTAAATTTCTCAATGCAAAACACCAAAGACAAGGCATGCTTGTCAGCCTCTGAATAGCATCGCTCAGTGTCAAGCAATTGTCGAGAAGCAAATCGAATGGGATACATGAACCGATCCTCCCCTTGGTGGAGAAGAATTCCTGCTAGAGTGTGCTCACCAAACACAGGATTGATATAGAAAGTCTTTGACCAATCTGGATTGCATAGAATGGGTTCTGAACCAGAGCTCAGTCTTGATTTGTGCAAACCCATGATCACAATCCTCATCCCAAGAGAAATCAACCCCATCTTTTAATAGCATAGTCATGGGTCATGTCAAAGCAGCATATTGATCAATGAAGTGGTGATAGTATCCTGCTAGATTGACAAACGAGCGTACCTGACATTTGGTTGTAGGTGGGGAGAGCTTGAGGATGGCTTCTACCTTCTCAGGCTTGACGCCCTCAGATGAGACAATATGTCCTAGTAACCTCCCTTGAGTGGCTCCAATGGTGCATTTCTCAGGGTTGAGACTGCCATTTGCATCATTGACCCTTTGGAAGGCCAATCTAACCTTCATGACGTGCTCCTTACGTGACGAGAATATACAAAAATCATCTAAAAACACCTCCAAGAAATCCCCCAAATAAGGAGCAAACACCATCTGCATAAATCTTAGAAAGGTAGCAGGAGCATTGGTGAGGCCAAATGGCATTACTTTGAATGCAAATGTCCCCCAAGGTGTGACAAATGTGGTTTTAAGCACATCTTCTTTGGCAATTCTGATTTGATAAAACCCAGAGTAACCATCACAGAAGGTACACATCTCATGACCACTTACCTTCTCAAGAATGAGGTCTTGAAAGGGCAGAGGGTGATGATCCCTCTTGGTGGCTGCATTGAGTTTCTTATAGTGGATGCAGACCTGCCACTTGTTGTTTTTCTTTGGGATGACTACCACTGGTGAAACCCATTCAGTATTGTGAACGGAACAATGAGCCCAGCCTCTACAAGCTTCTGCAACTCTGAGCGCAAAGCATCCATCTGCAGGGGCCCTAATCTCCGATACTTCTGAGCCACAGGCTTCGCATCAGGGCTTCAGCTCTATCTTGTGCTCTATGGTAGTCACATGGTGAAGGTGGTGGTAGCTAGTTACAAAGAGGTCAGGGAAATCTTTGAACATTTCTAGGAACTCGTCTTTCTCACTTGGAGTGAGGTCTGGGGAAAACATAGACTCAAGCTGTTGAGGACTAGCTGTTACCTTTTCTGTAGGTGGCGAGGTCGGAGACACCCCCATCATGTAAACTTCCTCCTCTGAGAATTCCTCCCCCCCGTCTGATTCTTCCATTGATTCAGACACCGAGGATGAGAGAGTATCACTGTCTTGCTCCTCTTCTTCTTCTGGTTCCATGGCACTAGGTTGCACTGGGATCTTCTCCTTAGAAGCACCAAAAGACATGTGTCCTATCTTCCAATAGCTGACTGCATCACTCTTTCTCAACCATGGTCTCCCGAGTATGGCTTTGTAACTCCTGCCTGTATCTTCAATGTCCACTACATAGAAATTGACAGTGGTGGTCAACCCATTGACAGTGATGGGAAAATCCTCAATGACTCCCAGGGTAGCGAGTCATCGACCATTTGCTACCTTGATTCAAGTGGAGGAACGCCTTGTACATTTCAAATTCAATTTCTTCATGATCCGAGCACCATGATATTACATGCAGCTCCCCCATCAACACACACATTTTTGACACGGCAATTATCTATGATGACATCGACTGTATGTGGGTGCTGATCAATTTCTTCAGAGATAGAGGATACCTCTCTTACCTTTCCCTTTTTCTTGTTCCTCCTTGTTGAGAGCCCTTGTTGTAGCTCACATCTCACCTTAGGGCTTAATGCTATTAGTTGAGGGAGCATGATGCTCAAGGAACGATGAGCAAGGTCCTGAATGACCAAATAGTCTTCTTGCCCCGAGCCGATGGGAAAATCTGAGGGTGACCACTTACTCCTGCAGGATCTTTTAGTCTTCTCTATTGGTGGGTCTGCCATCTCAGCATCAGAGGGCTCTGAGAAGGACACCTTCTTCCTGGGGCGGCTCGGTCCACGGTTTGGAGAGGGGTTCGAGGTGGTACGACTTCTTTTTCCAACATCAAGGATCTCTACATCAGAATCCTCAGTACCACACTCACTTAGAAGATTCACCCTTGGAATATTGGGGCATTCCATGTGATAATGACCCTTCTGGTGGTACTCGTAGCATACAACATTAGCACGGTTTCTTGGAGGGCGGTTGGCTTGATTTCTGATGCCCACCATCTCAAGCCGAAGATCATTCAGGGCCTTGGCTAGGTCATTGACTCTGGGTTCTATTGCAGGGGGGGCTCTTTAGCTGGAGGGGCCGAGGGAGGAGTAGAAAGGAGGGGGGCTCGTGGGCAAGGCTAGGGAAATCTTCGAGGTGGAGGGTGAGAATATACACCTTTTTGAGGGTAAGCATCTAAGGGAGGACCATACATTTGAGGTGGAGGCAGTGGATACATCGTTGATGAGGGCTGGGGGTATGCCCCTGAGTTAGACCCCCCAGGTTGTTGTTGTAGGAATTGAGGGGGTTGCGGAGAGACAATCGTCTTCTTTGAAGCGGGGTCAGACTGAACTTTATCAAACTTTTGAGCAATCTCATGTGCTAGCACCATAGTTTCTAGATTTTCCCATTTAAGCTTGAGGCGGAATTCATCACTTGCTCCTTCTACAAGGTAGCCCAGCACATGCTGAGTCATTCCAGCTCGAAATTCGGCATTGTCCTGCTGTGTGGCAATTAAACGGTCCAAGAGCACGATCGCTCGATCCACATATCGACGCGCCGTCTCACCTTCTGACTGCTTCAAATTTGCCACCTGCAAGTACACATTCTCTAGCTCTTCTTCTTTGCCGAAATACTCAATCATCGCTGCTGTCAACCTTGGCCAGCTTTGGTGAAGGTCTTTGGCCTGCTTCTCATACCATACTTGAGCCAAACCCTCTAGAAATGTGGGAAGAACCAACAGCCATCTATCTTCAGTAAGAAAATTGAGAGAAACACAATGATGCTTGAAGGCCACAAGATACTCATTTGGATTTTCTTCCACCCGTCCACAAAACACGGGAATGTCAGCCATGCTTGGAAGACGGAAAGGAGAGGCTTATCTATGGACAAACAATAGAAAAAGGAAGCTTGAACTGAAAATCGGGTGAAGATACCTCCACAAAGCACACATAGGCAAGGTAGGGTGTGACTGGTGTATTGTGAAATACTACACGGGAAGAATCTTCAGCATAGAATAGCACATAGACAATCTTAAAAGGACCAACCCTCATGATATCACATCCATCTTTACAAGCGAGGGTTAGAGACATGACGCTGCATAAGGTTGTTCATCAAGGCAAACAAGAATGCCATGAAAAATGTCAACAGTTGGAGAGCCTGCACATCACCTTCAGCTTCTTCTAGTTCTTGTAGTCGCCATGCTATTTCTTCAAGGGGTGTGCGGTCTAGCATCCTTCTTTTGAGCAATGTCCTTGAGGACCTTTCTGATGATCTTTCGAAGTCGGTGAACTCGTATCAAGTATGCCCAACACTTAGTTTCATGATGACCACAACCTTTGCATTCCTTACAAATGATCACCCTCCTTCGTGGCTTGCGGCTTTGTTGGGGTGGTGCTTCCACTCGCATCATGCGTGATTGAAGTACAAGCTTCACGTGCCAAGAAATCAGCAACCAGATTTCGAGCTCGAGGGATATGCTGAATTTTTACCTCTTCAAGTTGGTTGCAAAGTTCCAATGCTTGTTGATGTCATGGAACCAAGCCTTTGCTCCACACCTTCCACCTTCCACTAACTTGTTCACACACTAGTTGAGAATCTCCTTGCACTTCAAGTTGCTTGGCATGATGTTCTTGTGCCTTTTGTAGCCCAAAAATGAGCGCCGAGAGTACTCAGCTTGATTGCAAGTACTTGCAGGTGCAGACTTGCTATAACAATACTCCTCACCACTTGGTGAAGTGAGCTTCACACCCATGCCAGCAACCTTGGTCGAAGGTTTGTAAGCTCCATCAAATTGAAGGATCCAAGATGTCATCACACCAAGACTAAAATTCAGACATCCCAAGTTTCTCGATAGTCCAAGATAGGTAGGAGGAGACGGTGGGGAGAATTCAACACTTGAGCCAAACGTTCAGCACCAAATAAACTTGCAATCCTTTGTTGATAGTTTATCTTTAGACCAAAAAGAATTACAACTTGAAGCTCGAAATGAGGCACAAAAGGTTGATTAGGTACAAATGGATTCCTTGGTTGAAACATTACCAACCATAGCCGAGGCCTAGAAACCTTTGTAGTGAGATTGAGAATAAACCATTCAGGACGAGCTTATCCACAGGAATTAACCGCAGATGTGCCAAATCTCCCCCCAAGCTTGGGGAGCATCCCACCCTTCGATGAACAACACAATTTTAATTACCTTTGAAGCAGCAAGTAGTTCGATCACCGCACAATGAGTAGAAGTAAAATCAAAGTTCTCCTAGTGTATCAGTAGTTCTTCATCATGAATCATCCACGGTGTATCATTCCACCTGTCATCTCCTTGAACAATGCACTGGACAATCAGTCGTTGAAAGTCGACATGAAGATCAAGGAAGAGATCTCGTGCATTGGTAGCCGTAAGGTGCGAAGGACCAGGCACCAGATCCTTTAACGTGTTGAGAAGTGACATAAATATCCACCCTCCTCGTGTGGTGTGTGTCCGTGAAGTGAGCTTGGAGAAGTTCTGAATCGGTGATCTAGTAGGAGATGTGAATAGAGCACATGAAATGAAGTACTTTTTCTTTTTATAGCAAGAGCAAACTCCCCACAGTTAGAGAGTTACAGTTCCAGAGATTTCAATATATAAACAAAAATCATTACATTTTCACCACTTCCAACTTGTTGGCCCAATGATAAGTCTCCCTTTTGTGAAGGGGGAGGTCTTGGGTTCAAATCCTACTCTTTAATAAAAAGAGAGGAGAGGAGAGGAGAAGGAGAAGAAAAAGAGAAAGAGAAGAAGAGAAGAGAGAGGGGGGCACGGGATCTGCTGTTACAATTTTGCAGAAACTCAAAAAACTGTCCGCGACCAGAAGACGCAGCAGTCCAGAAAACTGTCGCACTGGTGAACACAGTACCAGAAGACGCAGTAGCCCAGAAAACTATCGTGCGGGTGAACGCAGTAGATGTGCGAAAGCAGAAAACTATCCACGACCAAAAGACGCAGCAGCCCAGAAATCTATCGCGCGGGTGAACACAGTAGACGCACGAATCGAATGCGCGCACAGTAGCTTAGAAGGAGCACAGATGGTACAGTTTTACAGATGCGATCGGTACGGGCAGAAGATTTGCCACTAGCCGTGGATATTTCGATCCCAACAGCCACACCAGTTCAATTAGCCAGAAAAGAATTCAAGACCAGAGGCTAGAGGCTAAGCATGGCGACGCTCGAGGGCCATAAGGGAAAGGAGATCGTGAGGGCGAACCGTTATCATGGGAGGGGAAAAGGAATTAGAAGGGCATGGAATGAAGAGGGAGACCATGACACAAGGGGAAAGGGAGAGGGGGAAGAGAAGCATGTACATGATAGGAAGAGGAATGTAAAGATGGAGACATCAAGGGAAGAGGACCATACTTTATTTGAAAGAAAGGATGAGAGGGAAATATCAAAGTACTAGCTAGGTGGCTTTACAAGAATGAGCGTCTCTCATCAAGGAATAGCCCCCTCCTTTTATAGCCAAAAGAGGGGGTCTCTCCCAATTAATGTATCCTCCCACATGCATGGTGTGTGTGGAAAAGTCTCCCATGTGGGCTAGGCGGTTACGCACTCTCAATTATGTGCAACAACCCTTTGCCTCAATTTTCCACATAAATCAAGCCCCATATCTCAAGTCTACGATACTCCCTTGGTCTCTTCCCAATTTATAATATGTTCAAACCTCTAGGAGGATAAGTGGAGGGTTGGCACAAGGAATCTTGCCACCTCATCCTACTTTCCCCATTATTTAACTTGCTCTCTTGGACCTTCTATACCTTCCCCACATGGGCCTATCCCATATAGAGGGAATAACTCAATATAATATCCATCTCCACCTATTTTATATTACTTCTCCCATGGACTTTGAGCCATATCTCACTAAATGTAGCCTAGGTGGAGGGGTGGCACATGGAGGAGCCATGCCACCTTACATTTTATAATATTACTATCATGGATTATGTACAACACACCTTATGGGTCCTCTTATGTGGAAGGGTGGCGCATGGTCATGCCCTGCCACCTCAACCCTGGGCCCTATGCACACCATATTTTATTATACTATTGCCACATATACAAACACACACACATATTAATGCCTTTTTCCTTAGACAATTTTATCCATAATACCACACGGCCAAATCTCCCAGAACCTGGTGATTTGAAAGAAGCACACAAGATTTCGTTGCACGGCCAAAACTCCCCATACCCTAGTGCTTTGAAAGAAGGCTACAAGATTTGGCCACACGACCAAATCTCCCCAAGTTTGAAAGAACGCCACAACCAAATCTTCTCAGTGCTTTGAAAGAAGTCACCAAGGTCTCGAAGGATTTGGCTGTGCATCCAAATCTTGCTAACTTCTTTGAAAACGCCAAGATCTGAGTAGATTTGTCCATGTGGCCAAATCTTATTACTTCTTTCAAAGCACTAGTGTCTTAGGAGATTTGGCCATGTGGCCAAATCTTGTTGGCTCCTTTCAAAGCACCAGGGTCTAGGGAGATTTGACTATGTGGCCAAATCTTGTGGGCTTCTTTGAAATCACCAAGGTATGTGGAGATTTGGCTTCTTTCAAACCACCAAGGTCTAAGTAGATTTGGTTGTGTGGATAAATCTTGATGGCTTCTTGAAAGCACCAGCATCTCAGGAGATTTGGTTGTGTGGACAAATCTTGCTATCTCCCTTTCAAAGCACCATGGTCTGTGAAGATTTGGCCATGTAGCCAGATTTTGCTGGCTAAAATTCAAAGCACCAAGGTTTAGGAAGATTTGGTCATGCAATGAAATCTTGTAAAGCATTTTCATCCTAAGTCACACCATCAGATATCAATATTGAACTATAACATGCAGGTGCCACATTGAAAGTGGGGGTTAAAGTCAACTTGCTTGTCAGTGGAAAGATTGTTGCCATTGGGACAATATTCTCTACATCACATGATGACATGTGCCAAGGTGTGCCCTTGGGAGAAAACAATGTATTGGTGGCGATCGATATTTGTATGGATGAAAGTGCACTTCTTCCATTTCCTACAATGGATGCATTCTTAGTCTATGAGGCTTTGGGTAGTGTTGTTCCTTGGAAAGCACGATCAATGAGTTGTGTGGACAATGTCAATGGAGCTATTGTACCAATGAATGATATAACATCAGATACCATTGATGTTGAGCCTCTATGTGAATATGATGAGTTTTCCATTCGAGAATCATGAAAGGACAAGAAAGTTTTAATCTGGGATGAGCAGAAAACCAAGAGCATTGTTGAGGGTGTTGTTTTGTATCTCTACCCATTTGAACCTATAAATTTTGAGATGCTTGGTGAAGGTAATCTAGGTGTGGGAATTGAAAAGTATCATAGTGATGTATCAGGCATCGATACCATCCACTTAATAAAATGGCCCATTGCACAAATAACCTTTTTAGATGGAAATTCATTAAGAATCAATGACATCATGAATTTTCCAAGTGGTTCTAGGCAAAGCACATGGAAGATGAGGACCCAAATGAAAAATCCACAAAAAAGAGGCGTTACTGCATGATAAAAGGAAAGCTAAAAAACATGGCATGCCATTAGCATCATCTAGACTCACAAGGGATACAATCACAAAAGTATCTATGATTGATTGTTGTAAACAAAATTGTTGTCAATTTGCCAATCATCAAATGATATCCAAATTATGCATAGAGTATTGGGGCCAAAGTTTGGAGGCTCGCACCAATTATGTATATGACACTCTTGAGGTTGCTTGTCAAAAAGATGACAATGGGTAGTTCAAATATGTCTTTTCATTGAATGTTTTCATTGAATGGTATTCAAGTTTGTTGTAGAGCATGGTATTCCAAAAACAACATTTTATCAATACAGGGAGCAATTTGAAATTGGTATATGAAGATGCATGCATGGTAATAAAGGAATCATGTGGAGAGGTTGGGAACTGGGTAGAGCAATAATCCAAGATTTTGTGGATAACAATTCTGAGCGTATGCCACACAAAAGTAGAACACTTCAGGATGGATCAAGGGAAACACAGTTGGTGATATTGGATGTATACAAGTAGGTTGATATTTTCTATGAGGTTAACATGCAATTAAAGCATAGTTTGGGTTGTAAGGAGATGTCAACTTCCACGTTCAACCACATATGGAACTCTGAATTCAAGCATGTAACTTTGTCAAAAACAAGTGAATTCTCTAAGTGTGATTTATGTAGTGCAATCAAGGCTCAGCTTGCAGTGACAAAATGCCAAAATGAACGTAATATGTTGATGGAAGATAGAAGAAAGCACATGTTACAACCAAAAAGTTATAGAAATGTGTACTACACTTGGCACAGATTTTTTGAAATGTATCCTTAGACATACTTGTGCATTATCCATGATAAGATGGACCAAAAGAAGATAGCCATCCCTAGATTACACATTGTTCAAAGGACACAGACAAATCCTTTCAGCTTGCAGTGGCTTTGACTGGCATGATAACACATGGACATGGTCAAGGACATTATGGTCACTTTTCTTTATCCTTGTGGCCATTGGATCCTAAATTCACAATCGGTTCATTGGCTTTGTGTTTGAGAAATCTTGAAAGATTTGACAACCGTGCACTTGGAGATTTGGTACATGATGGGATGCCAAGGTCTGACAACGCTCTACTAAATGCACTAACCTCAAGAGAAGCATTGGATTCTCACTATGTTTTTAATGACAAGCAACAACTCATCTTGGAGCAGTGGGTGGAACATTCAAAGACCTTGGACTTGGAAGTTTCAATCAAGAAAATCCTTATAAGAAACTACCTGAACACCTATTGTTGCAGTTGAATAATTGTGGTTCTGAAAACAAGAATAGATACTTGTTTGCATAAATATAATTACTTGTTACTCGAGGGATTTTCAAGTCAATTCAATTGGGATTCTTGATGGTTGGGCATACACATGAGGATATTGATGCAATGTTCAGTAGGTTTTCAGAGAGGTTAAGAGCTAGCCAAACATTGACATTTGCACATCTCATGGATACTTTTAGACAATGTGAGGAGTCTTTTCCAATGCCATTTTTGGTAATGGAAGTCCCTGATTTCAAGAGCTATGTTGATGGATGCCTATGTGATGGGCAAGATGCTTTAGTGGGACACTCAAAGCCTCTCCAATTTCAGTTCTTTATGCAAAATGAAGTTCCTATCATGCAATATAAAGTGCATCCATGATCATTAGATTGGCAACCAAGTGAAGGTGGCATTGAGTTATGGAAGAGATATCCGGATGGTCATCCAATGCTACCAAGTGGAGAGCCACCTTGTGTACCCATGTTTGAGTATGTGAAGGATCACTCAGATGTGATAGTTGGTATCAAGGAGTATGTACACTTTTGGGAAAAATGGGTGCACCTGCAAGATCTAGAGGAATCTTTCACAAAGTTTTACAAGCCGGTAGTGAAGTACTGGACTCGAACATGATTGATGAGCTTGATAAACCAAACAATAGTGTAGAGGGCATGTACGAGAGATTTTGGCCAAAGACGCAACATATTGATTGTGTGCAAGTAGTTGATAATGGAAACAATGAGTTTCAAGGAATTGAAGAGTTGAATGATCACTACTGTGGACCTCAAAGGAAAAAGCCAAAACAATCATTTGATCCAATGGTTGATGTAAAAAAAGGACACTTTCTTTTGGCTAGGCATTGCTCAAGCTGATGTACAGAAGGATAATAAATCTAAAAATTTCAAGACGGTTTTCGTACAATATTGGGCACCTATATGCAAAAGACGCAATGCACAAATTGAGAAGGTGTATGCAGATTGTTGGAACAAGATTTGGATGTGCAATAAAGGTAATCCTCCACATTGGGAATCTGTTGATGCTATTGTATGGTCATGTGTTCCAAAAGGTAACCTCTCAAAGAAGGTTTCGTCGAAGAGTAGCAACCTCCCCATCAAGGTGAAGATACCAACCATTGCATGCAAGCAAGCTTTATCTAGTTTGTCTCATAGAACGGATTCCAACTCTGATGTTGACTCCACAATGGAGTGAAGGTACTTGAAAAGCATGACTTTTTTTTCCTTGCACAACGATAGTTTAATTGAATACTAACAAATATTTGAAAGGTATGACATTGATCTTTTTTCTTTATCTTTTTTTTTGTAGACCATTGCTTTGTGGTTGCAAGTTCTACACACTTGACAAAATATCAAGGACTAGAGTTGCATTCTTACTTTTTCTCCAACTAAACTAAAATGGTGTTTTTGAACACCACCTTTTTTCGAGAAGAGACAAAAAATGCTTTGTTGAACTCAAACATATGATGTTTTTTTCTCGGCTAATGCAGAACATGCACACTCCAAAATGTGAGTTTCAGATACACGGCCAAATCCAAGGAGAAAGTCAATGGAGTGCACTCAATGCATTGTAATTGCAACCCCTCAAAAAATACCATGCATTGGTCGAAACCTCAACATTTGTCATTTTATTTATGTTGATGCAAACCATGCACATTTGCAAGATTTGGATGGATTGCCAAATCTATGGGAAAAATCAATGAAAAATATTGAATGTTACATAATTACAACCCCTCAAAAATTCCCAATTATCAAGATTTTCCCAAATTCTCTAATATGGTGTTATGGATTACCATAAGCTAGACAAGAGTTCTTGGATTACCTCATTGACAAAATGTGTGCCTCTATTCGACACAATTTTGATGGGGCATCCGAGTCGGGTGATCACATTTTCATATAAGAATCTTGCTATGCTTCTGGCATCTGTCTTTCTGACTACTTTAGCTTCAGCCCATTTTGTAAAGTAATCAGTGGCCACAATGATGTAGCGTGCCCGTGTTCCTTTTACTTTGCTGGATGTATGGGACCCACATAGTCAATCCCCCATTTTTCAAATGGTTTTTGTGCAACAACTGTTGTTAGGGGATTGAAGTCTTTGTGTTGTGGTTTAGTAGTCCGTTGGCATACATCACAACCTTTTACATATTCATAGGCATCTGCCCACAGTGTTGGCCACTAGTAGCCTGTGACGACGAGGAGAACTTTTCTTGCTGTGGCTTCCCCTTGGAAGTGTCCTCCTGCAATGCCTTCATCGACTTCACTCAAGATTGGCATGATCTCATGAGGCATTACACATCTTCTTAATATCTGGTCCTTGCCCATCTTGTACAGTTTGTCCTGCAATGAGTTCATAGGATGTAGCCTTTAGAATCAATTTTTTGGCATCTACTGCTTTCATTTCAGGGGGTGTTCTTCCTATCATTAAGTACCCAATGATATCTCCACACCACTCTAGAATAGCATCTATTTAAAATAGTGTGGCATCTGGTAAGTCATCTTCTACTCCAGTGGCTTCTTCTCCCGACTTGATGCGAGACATGTGATCGACAATGTAGTGTTGGGCACCTTTGCAGACCGAGTGTGGACCACTATTTTGAAGTTGAATTCTTGAAGCAAGAGGAGCCATCTGGTTATTCTTCTTGTTGTACACGGACGGTTCATAAGATAAAGCAATGCTTGATGGTCAGTGTAGAAGACAAAATCATTTGCCAATAGATAGTGCCGAAATTTCTTTACACTATACACCATTGCTAGGGCTTCTCTTTCTGTGGTGGTATAGTTGATCTCTTCATCATTGAGTTGTCGACTAGCGAAGTAGAATGGGTAGTCTTTCTTATGTTCACTAGGTTGACAAAGCACACTCCCAATTGCATACATGGATCCATCAGTATGAACATGACAATCAATATCCCAATTGGGAGATATAAGGATGGGTGCTATGATTAGGTGCCATTTTAAAAGCTGAAAGGCTTGGTTGCACTCTTCTGTCCATAAGAATTCCATTAATAATTTGTAAAGTGGTCAAGCTATCATGGCATACCATAACATAAATCTTCTATAATAGCCGGCATGTCCCATAAAGACCTGTACACCTTTGGAATTTGTAGGAGGAGGCAATTCCATGATGATTTTGATTTTGTCCATGTCAGTTGCAATCCCATGTTGAGAGATGATGTGTCCCAAAACAACTCCGTGGGTGACCATGAATTGGCACTTTGTTGGATTTAGGGAGATGCCATACTCCCTGCATTTGATTAGTACTACTTCAAGACATTTGAAGTGGTATTTTTTGTTTGAATGGATGCATAAATCATCCAAGGACACTTGTAAAAACTTATTTAGAAATGACTTGAAAGCTGTGAACATGACTCACTGGAATGTGGCTGGGGCATTACAAAGGCCCAATGGCATGACTCTATATGCAAAAATACCCCATTCTATAGTAAATGCTATTTTTGATTGGTCTTTAGGAGGAATTTGCACTTGGTTATAGCCACTGAAGCCATCCAAGAAGCTATATATTTCAGAGCCTGCCACTTTTTCCAACACTATTTTGGTTAAGGGTAAGGGATAGTGATCCCTAATTGTGGCGGCATTCACTTTTTTTAAGTCTATGCATATTCTAAGCTTCTTATTGCGTTTAGGCACAATGACGATGGGTGAAACCCAATCAGAGTACTCTATCTCGTAGATGAATCTGGCATCTAGGAGTTTTTCCAGCTCGTCACATAAACCATGGTGCCATATTTAGGATTTGTGTGATAAGGTCCACATACCTTAGGGTGAGCACCTTCCCTTATAGGTATCTTGTGTACGGCCACGTCTGGTGAAATTCCTTTCATCTCTTTGTATGACCATGCTAGGCAATCACGGTATTCCATTAGGAGTGCTTTGAGTTTGGTTTCATCTTCTTGTCGAAGCTGTTTCCCAATGAAAACCATTTTTTCTTCCTCCCCTTCAAGGGCGAGGTTTATTGTATGTGTTTTTGCCGGTCCCTCATAGCTTGGAGTTTTTCCAATTCTATCGGTTTCTTGAACTTCAAATTCCCTTAATGGTCTTGGCATTGCTATTGGCGCACTGCCATCTCTATAATTCTTGAAGTATTCCGACACTTCTCGAAGATCGGCCTCTAATGGTGTTGAACTAGCCTGACATGTGCCATGTGTACCGAATGGCATAGTTGCATCTACCAATTTGTTAGGCTCTTTTTTACTTTCTTTTTCTTAAGTCTCTTGATCAAGCTTCATCTGCACATGTGGCTTATATTTTCGAAACTTCTTACGTTGGGAATTGTGGGGTAACTTTTCCACTGGTAAGGTGTTTCCAAGTAAGGGTTCATTTGCTACGCATACTCCTTCTAGTCCCTTAGGGGACCATTCAAGAGGCAGTGGTTTTGATTTTGTGGGAGGTGGCTTTGCAAGGTACAATTTGACAATCCTTGTTTGGACTCATTCGAATTCATTGAAGTGTTCGGCCTTGGTTTTTTTACGATTTCCTCCTTCAGCTTTCTTGTGGGATCTTCTATTGTTATTCAACTTTGGAGGTTCAACTTTTGGGAGTTCGGCTGCCATTAGAGCATGTAGAATGGCTAAGTCATTATCAAATATTTGATCTTCAATTTATGCATTCTCAGCCTTAGTTTCAAGGTCCCAAGGAAAATTTGATTCATCATTGGTATGGGTATCTTCTTCAGATTCATTATCCCACTCGAGGTCAGCCATAAAGAATGGCACCTCTAGATCAATTGGTTCTTCATGTGTGAGTGGAGGATCTACCTGTAGCACCTTAGCATTTATCTGTGAGAAGATGGGGTCTAATGGATGGCAGTTGTCGATGGTTGCCAATGTTTGTATCTAGTTATTGACATTGATTTGTGAGTCACCCGCTATGGCATGCTATTGTAAGGGAGCTGATTTGCTTGAGATTGTCGTAGAAGATGTGTCGTCCAATGCTCTAGGCACAATTGGTTTTATAGCTCTTGTTCCCACATTCACCCTAACTGCGGTGTCGTGATTTTGGATTGTCAGTCTATTAGTTCCCCAGTCATGGAGGAATGATGCTTCCCGTAACCAAGGACGTCCTAGTAAGATTTGATGGGATTTTTTGGGGAGATCCAAGATTGTGAATTGAAGGGAAAAGCAGACTCCTGCGACCTTTGTGGACACACCATTCACTATTCCCAAGGGTTTAGCCCGTGAATCATCGGCAAGGTGTATGTTGAAATTAGCCTTTTGCATTGGTGGGAGACCTCTTTCTTCATAGAGCTCCTTTGATAGGACATTTACACCTGCTCCACCATCCACTTGTGAAGATAGTGGGAGAGAGGGAAGGAGTCTCACTTGCGGCTTTCTCACATACACAATGGGGGAATACACACAAAGGTGGAGGCTGAAAACAGTTTTCCTCTTCTTAGTTATGTAAGCCAAAAGAACTCAAGTACAAAGAAATAGAAGAACCCTATATGTGGGTCTCAAACCAAACTCAACTAACTAAGGTGGCATACTAACTGAGCCACAAACTAGAGTAGATAAGGATAGCTATCATCCAGCTATTATTCGTGGTGTACCAACCGCATCTGCAGCTAACAAGTCGGTGACATAAATGCACAATGGTCACCCTGGCATATCGCGAGTGGAGCTTGATATCTCAACACTCCCCCTTGAGCTCAATCCCAATTCCTGCACACCAAGCAGGTCTCTGAACTTGTGCAGCTTCTCTGCGCCCAATGCTTTCATGAATATGTCAACTACCTGATCCTCTGTGCTGACATAAACTAGATCAATAAGACCTAGTAAAACCTTCTCCCGCACATAGTGATAATGCACCTCAATGTGCTTTGTTCTAGCATGAAAAACTAGGTTATTTGCCAAGTGTATACTGCTCATGTTGTCACAATAAATGACAACTGGCCCATCTATAGACTGATGCATATCATAAAGTAGCTTATGCAACCAAGCTACCTCACATGCAGCCATTGCTGCACCCCTGTACTCAGCCTCTATGCTCGACAAGGCAACTGTAGGCTGTTTCTTGCTGCTCCAAGTGACTGCAGCACTCCCAAAAGAGAACACATATCCACTGGTAGATCATCTATCAGAAATACTACCAGCCCAATCAGCATCAGTGTATCCATGCAACTATATCTAAACCCCAGCCTCATAAAATAGTCCATACTGCAATGTGGACTTCACATACCTGAGTATGCGTCTAGCTGCATCCAAATGCGGTTTCCTTGGAGCCTGCATAAACTGACTTACCAATCCAACAACATAGCTTAGATCTGGCCTGGTAATAGTCATATAAATCAAACTTCCTACTACGCGTCTGTACATAGTAGGGTCTTCCAAAAGCTCACCTGCATCTGTGCTCAGCTTCACATTCTGCTGCAAAGGAACTGAAATAGGCTTACAGCCTGTCATCCCATATTTGGACAGCACGTCCAATCCATACTGCCTCTGCAAGAGTTGTATCCCACTTGGTGATCTAATCACCTCAATGCCCAAGAAATAACGCAGCTCTCCCAAATCCTTCATCTCAAATTTCTGCCTCAATAGCATTTTCACATGAAGGATATCTTCATCACTATCACCTGTGATGATCAAATCATCAACATAAATGACAAGCAGCATAATACCTTTCTCTGTTTTTCTCACATAGAGTGAGAAATCTGCCTTGGAAATCTGAAAGCCAATAGTGACAAGATACTGTCCTATCTTGTCAGACCATGCTCTAGGTGCTTGCTTCAAGCCATACAAGGCTTTCTTCAACCTGCAAACAAACTCAGGATGAAGAGCATGAACATAACCTGGTGGCTACTCCATAAAGACCTCTTCTTGCAAATCACCATGCAAGAAGGCATTATTTACATCCATCTGATGTAAAGACCATCCCTTTGATGCAGCCATAGCAATGGATGCTCTTACAGTTGCCATCCTTGCAACCGGACTGAAAGTTTCTTCATAATCAATGCCATATGTCTGTGCATACCCCTTGACAACTAATCTTGCCTTTTATCTATTCACATAATTATCTGCATTGTGCTTGATCTTATAAACCCACTTACAGCCAATTGCATTCTTGTCTTTAGGCAAAGGCACCAATTCCCATGTAGCATTTGCTTCCAAGGCATCCATTTCTTCATCCATGGCTTTCTCCCATTTTTCATTTCCCATGGCTTGCTCAAAAGAAGTGGGTTCTAGTTCCTATATCACTTTGACCATATAAGCATAGTGAATGGCTGTAAATCCATCATATTTCAGCCTATCCACAGGATACCTAACCTTGGTAGTCCTGCGCAAAATAGGCTCACTTCTAGGTGCTCTCAAAACATCCCTGGTCTTCCTTACTCCAGGTGTAACAATAGAAGGCATACCCAACTCATCATCAATGCTCTGTTCTGAGCCACTGGATTCACCATCCACATAAGAGTGACCTGCATTCACATCAAACATGGGCTGATCTACCTTCTCTTTTCCTTTTTGTGATACCTGCATACCACTATCTACATTGCTTTGAGGAGATTCTCTTGATCTCAATCTGCCTGTCCATGGCGAAGTATGTGAACCACTGCTAGAGGACACTGTAGGTCCACTGATATTTTGTGACTATTGCATTGAATTCTGTGCAGCATTACCATTTTGTGCATCTACATCAATCATCACATTTATTGGTTTATACCAACTGCTCATCTCATCAAAAACAACATCTCTGCTCACTGTGAACTTACGTGTAGAAGGGTTATAGCATCTATACCCTTTCTGCTGCAGAGAATAACCAATAAAGATGCACTTCTCAGCTTTTGGATCCAACTTGGACCTCAACTCATCTAGCACATGGACATAGGCAATGCAACCAAAAATTTTCAAATGAGAAATGTCTGCTTTCCTACCAGTATACATCTCCTCTGGCATCATGCCATGTATTGCTGTAGTGGGAGTCTTGTTCATTATATAAACTGATGTAGCAACTGCTTCAGCCCAATAAAGCCCAATAATAATCTGGTAGATCTTTTTCATTTAGCATAGCCCGAGATACCTCTCCAATATGCCTGTTTTTCCTTTCTGCAAGTCCATTTTGCTATGGGGTATGACTGCATGAATATTGCTACTTTATGCCATGCTCCTGCAGGAACCTTGCAAACTCATTTGAGAGGTACTCTCCCCCTCCATCTGACCTTAGGCATTTTATTTGCAGGCCTGTTTCTTTTTCAACCATAGCTTTAAAAGCTTTGAAGTGCCCAAACACTTCACTTTTCTTTTTCATAAAATACACCCAAACTTTTCTGTTGAAGTCATCAATAAATGTGACAAAATAGTGACAGCCTCCAATAGATGCAGCTTTAGTAGTCCACACATCAGAGTGGATTAATTCCAATGGATTTTTACTCTCTTGAACATGCCTAGGAAAAGGTTTCCTTGCCTGTTTCCCAAATTGACAGGCTTCACAAACCTTGTGCATTTCTGCAACCTTGAATTTAGGCAATCCTACAACAATATTTTGGGCTTGCATTGATTTAAGTCACTGTATATTAACATGACCAATGCGTTTGTGCCAGATATCAATATCTACAGCTACACCGGTCCCATGTGCAAACATTGCTGCACTCAATTCAGGCATGTCCACATCCAACGTAAACATCCTGCCCTTCTTCTTTCCTTTTGCTATCAAGCGACCGTTATTTTTCATATCCTCAACAAAGCATCCATGAGGATTAAATCCAACCTACAAGCCCTGCTCAACCATTTGACCAACAGAAACCACGTTCTTGGTGATGTTCGGGACATGAAATACATCAGACAGGTATTTCTTTTTCCCATCCTGCATAGACAAAGGAATTTTACCAATCTACACAATAGGATGTGCAGTATCATCACCAGTCTCCACAAATCCTGGTTTTTCCATTTTCCTTGCATCCTACATCCATTTTGCATGACCTGTCATGTGGTTTGATGCACCTGAGTCAACATACCACACATCATTTCGATCTTCTGCACTTGTCATAGAATTGGTCATATGTTGCACCATAAATAGATGCTCATTTCTGTCATCACCCTGTCTACTGGAAGATGCATGATTGCCTTGCTGCAACTTTCCATTCATAATGTCATTCTACTTTTTGTAGCAGTCCTTAGCCATATGACCCATTTTACCACAGTAGTAGCATTCAACATTGCTGTTTGCATTTTGGCCTCTCTGCAATCCACTACAGCCTCTTTGGCTCCCCCTACCTCTAGAGTTACCACGTCCTCCTGCATAGGATTGGTTTTCTTGAGTTTGCTGCATATTCTAATTTCTACCACGGCCTACAGATCGGCCTCCTCTACCTCTGCCTCTACCTCTTCCAGCATTTGAGTAGAAGACAGTTTCTTTTGAAGTTCCGCCTGAAGAAGATGCACCCCCATTTCTCTGCTCTTCAAAAATTAGAAGAGCAAACAACTCTTCAAAATCAGGAAATTTTTCACGGACGGCAATGGATGTCCAGAACTGTGCATAATCCTTTCCTAGACCATTCAAGGTCACAGAAACTAGATCATCATCTTCCACTGGCGACCCAATGGAAGCAAGTGCATCTGCAATTTTCTTCACCTTCATGTGATAGTCATTGATGCTCAAATTTTCTCTCTGCACATTATGCAACTCCTGTTTGAGCTGCATTTTCCTGGCTTGCGTATTTGTGCTGTACATTTTTGCCAAAGTATCCCATGCCTCCTGTGGCATACTTGCATCCTGAATATGCACAATCATAGAATCCGAAATGTTGATAGACTGCCAGTACATAACTTTTCTAGCTCTCTCATGCCATCCTTTAAATGCCTGCATTTCTTGTTGATTGGGAACATTAGGAAGAATTGGTTCTTCTTCATTTCCTGTAATGAACTCCCAATAGCCTTTTCCCATAAGGAAATTCGTCATTCTAAACTTCCATGCCTGGAAGTTGTTCTTGTCAAGCTTTTCAGTGACAATCTGTGAAAGAGAATCAGACGCCATTATAGAACACTGCAAAATATTCTGTCACTGCAAAAAACATAGCTTTTGCCTCACACGGGCAGATCTGTAAAACTGACGAAAGTGGTATTTGACCACACAGTCACTTCCTAGTGACGATTTTGCATCAACAGGCAACAAGGATGATTCTGCAACTCCCAATATCTCTACACACAGGCATACGATGCAATTTCTGCGGCAACTTTTCACCGACCAGCTGAGCAGTGGTTGCACAGCAAAAACAAGGCCTTTTTCTGAGTAGCTGCGAAGAACTTCCGCCTTCAAAACGAACCCCAAAACAGCCTCGAATCAGAAAAATAAAGTCACTAAGGGCTTTGCCCTTATCATGCAACATATACTGCCCTCTCGCTACACCACGAAGGGCGTCTCAATTTGAGACAGTGCACTCTTGCACTTCTGGCTGTGCTACCTGCAGAGATTTGCTCCCAAACTCGAAATAGGAAAGCAACATTGGTCCTCTTACCAGGACACCATGAACTTGGTTTGCTTTCTTGAGATCCTTACCACGAACAAGGCTCTGATACCATGTGAAGATAGTGGAGAGAGGGAAGGAGTCTCACTTGCAGCTTTCTCACGTACACAATGGGGGAATACAGACAAAGGTGGAGGCTGAAAATAGTTTTCCTCTTCTTAGTTGTGTAAGCCAAAAGAACTCAAGTACAAAGAAATAGAAGAACCCTATATGTGGGTCTCAAACCAAACTCAACTAACTGAGGTGGCATACTAACTGAGCCACAAACTAGAGTAGATAAGGATAGCTGTCATCCAGCTATTATTCGTGGGCGGTGTACCAACCGCATCTGCAGCTAACTAACAAGTCGGTGACATAAATGCACAACGGTCACCCTGGCATATCGCGAGTGGAGCTCGATATCTCAACACCACTATGGCTTGGACTTCATTATATGCCTTTTGGATCAAAGGCACAGTAATGTTGCATATGTCATCTCTCTCACCCATCCACACACAGAGATATTCTCTATGTCACTCATGTTAGATATCAATGCTCCACTCTCATATAACTACGCGAAACCAGCTAACTCTACTTGTAAGCCCCCCATATGAGGAGAAGGCATCTAAGTAGCTCGGTTATCTCGTAGGTCCTAGTTTGGACACTAGATGGGGGCCATGTGTGGCCTGATGGTTGGATGGCTTCACATAGAGTTGGCACACCACCAACTAGGCTACATGCAAGTGCAGCAAGGCATCCCATGACTGATCGCATTGAGGGTAGACGGAGCATTTCTCGAGGTAGCCCACTCTCAGGTTGTGGGGCCCGTTTGGAGCCCCAGATGATCCCAGATGAACGGTTGCTCTATTTTGCACACCGGTTCTATCGTGTGGTCGCTGGACTATTTCGGGACCAACCCCCAGTCGACCGTTTTGGGCGGACTGGGTCGGTGACCCAATTGGGTCTAATTAACTATGACTAGTGGCTATATAAGAGCAAGCCTGTGAAGCCCATTTCATCACTGGCTACAACAACCCTGATTCCTTAGCATCTAGCCTCCGTCCTCTACTATTTCCAGCATGCCATCGAAGCTTCTTACAGGAGCGCATGACTGGGAGGTAGCGCCATCTATTGTATCAGTTCTACAATAATCAAAATTTTGATTCTCCATACTATCTACTTTTCTCTCTTGCGTACGAGATCCTGTTATCTGTTGAGCACAAACGTTGTATTGTTTTCTTACATGGTATCAGAGCCTGGACTCTAGCAAGAAGATTTGGTAGTGTGTTTCTGTTTGCGAGCAGATTGTGAGAGATGGCCTAGCCTGCAAGACTGCGAATCCTACCATTCGGCGAAAGCGAAAAGTTGGATGGCACTAACTATCCACTCTGGAAGTTCATCCTAAGCGCATACGAGCTTTGGGATATTGCTACTAGGGTGGACATGAAGACGGCGAATCCAACCAATGCAGCACAACAGATAGTACCAACTATAGATGAGATTCTCGTGTGGACAAGAAGAAATGCAAATGCGCTGTGTTCTATTGTCTGCAGTGTAAGTGATTCTGTCATGGCGTTAATTCAACATGTCACCAGAGCAGAGGAGGCATGGACAGTCTTGAAAAATCAGTACGAGACCACGAATTAGATGCGGATTCAGAATCTGGAGACTCAACTCGTGAACGAGAAACTGTCTGAGTCTGAAACGACAGAGAAGTTCATCACCAAGGTGAAGAATCTGTGCGATCAGATGACGGCGATTGGAATCACCATCACCAGTGAGAATCTAGCACGAAGGTGCATACGGATTCTCCCACCAAAGTACGACGGTCTTGTTATGGTGCTGAATATGCAAAACATAAATCTGCCCCTCAACTTTGAGGATTTCAGTGCAATGCTTCTGGAGGAGGAGATGCATCAAAAGACGAGGACTGGAGAAGATTCGGCTTTCTCGGTTGGATCAAAGAAAGGTAAGTGTAAGGACTCTGGTAACCCATCTTCTTCTGATGATAAAAAGAGAAAGAAGAAGATCAAGTGCTTCTATTGCAATAAGGTAGGGCACAAGCAGAATGAGTGCTAGAAGAAGATTACAGATGAGAAGAATGGAGTAAAGAAAGAGTCCAGCAATAGCGTGCAGGCAGTACCAGTAGAGCTATTCATAGCAATTGAGGAGATATACATGGAGGCAGTTCATGTACCTGTGGATGAACCTTGGATTATTGACAGTATTGCATTGTGCCACATGACCAGTCGGAAGGATTGGTATACCTCTCTATAGCCAGTAGGGAATGACATCCTGGTAGTAGTTGGCAATGATGCAAAATGTCCAGCAAAAGGAAAAGGTATGATTGCTCTCAAGTCAGATGGAGTTGTAAAATAGTTGTCCGATGTTCTTTATGTGCTAGATATCAAGAGGAACTTGTTGTCCATTTCTGTGATCACGGATCGGCACCTTAAAGTTCAATTCGATAAGAATAGCACATGGATTTTGGATCTTCAAGGGAAGGTCGTTGGTAAAGGTACACAGTGTAACAACATCTACGAACTCTCAGCTTTCAGTGCTCAAGCCGATGTGAAGAACACTAAGCTGTGGCATGAGAGGTTTGGTCATCTAAACCTTAGTTCTTTAAAGGATATGCATAAAAGTGGAATGATTACAGACCTACCAGAAATTACAGATCTGCCCGATGTATGTGAAGCTTGCATGATGGGCAAGTAGCATCGGCATTCCTTTCCTAAAGAGGCCAGCAAGGCAAAGGCTCCTCTACATCTCGTTCACACGAACCTCTATGCAAAGATGGAGACGGAAGCTTTAGGTGGTTCCTACTACTTCATGATGCTGATCGACGACTATAGTAGAAGGATATGGATATACTTCTTAAAGACTAAAGATGCGAGGCTTTTAGTAAGTTCAAGGAATGGCATGTAATGGTTGAGAAAGAAACGGGGAGGAAGGTGAAGAAATTGAGATCAGACAGAGGTGGAGAGTTTACATCAACTAAATTCGAAAGTTACTGCAAAAGTCACAGGATCTAGAGGCAGAAACCCCTACCACATACATCACAGCAAAATGGAGTAGTAGAACGCAAGATGCACGTCATCTACGAAATGAGCAAGAGTATGATGAAAGGGAAAGATTTGCCAAAGTCTTTCTGGGCTAAAGCATGTAACACGGCAGTTTACATTCTGAATCATAGCTACACGAAGGCTATGAATGGGATGACTCCACTGCAAGCCTTTTCTAGTAAGAAACCTTCAGCTGCACATTTCAAAGTTTTTGGATGTGACTATTTTGTGCATGTCCCTGATGCTAACAGGACCAAATGGGAACCAAAGAGCCAAAAATGTATTTACTTGCGCTACAGTGAAGAGGCGAAGGGTTACATCTCTATAACCCTGTTAGCAAGAAGGTAAAAGTAAGTCACGATGTGGTCTTCTCAGAACAGCCGCATCAATTGGAGGAGGATGCTTCCTTTCTACACAACTAGCACCAGGATATCCATCCAGTATAACCACCAAAAGCAGACCGAACTCCCCCAATAGTGCTTGGGAGGATTCAAGATAAAGAAGAGGAAGAAGAGCCTGTAGAACCACAACAGCAATGGCCATTCTTGAAGTGGGTAAAGTAGCTTTTGGATGGCAGAGAACCTCTAGCCATTGAGGAGGAACCATCCGAATACCGCCGGTCCAAGAGATTAGAGGAGCAAAGAAGGGCGCAGGAACACTTGGTCAACTATGCTTTGATGACAGAGGTGATCCATGCTAAAGAACCCAAGTGTCTTGAAGAGGTACAAGGTGATGATAGGTGGATGGAGGCTATGCAGTTGGAGTATGGCTGCATAATGAAGAATAACACTTGGGACCTTGTGGATCGACCACCAAAACACAAGGTAATCGGCACTAAGTGGGTGTACAATACTAAGTACAAAAGTCCGACAGCATGTTGGATAAGTCCAAGGCTCGGCTCATGGCAAAAGGATTCGCACAGGTACATGGTTTGATTATCAAGATACTTTTGCTCCCACAGCTCGACTAACCACAATTTGAAATGTTTTGGCTTTAGCTGCCCAGGGAAGTTGGCCCGTGTTTCAAATGGATGTAAAATCCGCCTTTCTAAATGGAGATCTCAAGGAGGAAGTAAACATGGAACAACCACTAGGTTTTGTGATCCCTAGTTCAGAAGGTAAAGTCTGTAAACTGAAGAAGGCAATTTACAAGATGAAACAGGCCCCATGAGCATGGTACCAGTGAATTGATGCCTACTTTCTACAAAACGGGTTCAGGAGGAGCCCATCTGATGCAAATTTGTATATCTTCAGAGAAGGAGGCAGGTGTATGATCGTGGTCCTTTATGTGGACAACCTTGTCATAACAGGGAACCATGAAGAGAAGATCTCGTAGACAAAGCATTTGCTAGGAAGAGAGTTTGAAATGACTAACCTCGGACTGATGCATTTTTGTTTGGGGATTGAAGTTTGGCAAGAGCCAAAACAGATCTTCATTTCACAGCTAAAGTATGTTGGAGAGATACTAAAGGCATTTGGCATGGCTGAGTGCAAGACAATTGGTACCCCTATGGAGGTTGACGTGAAGCTCTCAAATGAGGATTCATCACCACTGGTGGACGAAGCAAAGTACAGAACGCTTGTGGGCAATTTGATTTACTTGTGCAACATGCGGCCAGACATCAATTTTGTGACTGGTGTACTAAGCAGGTTTTCCAATAAGCCCCAGGAGAACCATTAGAGGGCAGGGATGCGGGTGCTGAAATACATCAAAGGCACACTTGATTATGGCATCACCTATACCAAGGGCAACATCTTGACCGAATTTTGTGACTCAGATTGGGTAGGAGACGTGGATAGCAGGAGATCAGTGATAAGTTACTGCTTCTCACTTGGATTTGGAGCTATGTCATGGGTCAGCAAGAAGCAACCCATAGTTGCTCTTTCTTCTACTGAGGCTGAGTACAAATCAACATGCTTTGCTTCTTGTAAGGCAGTATGGTTGAGGAGGATTTTAGGGGACATGGGTGTAGTGCAAAACAAGCCTACACAGTTATCATGTGACAATCAGAGTTGCATGGCGATTGCAAATAACCTTGTGTTCCACGCTCACACAAAACACATTGAGATTCAATATCACTTTGTACACAAGCTCATCATGGATGGAGAGGTCAACTTGGTGTACTGTCTGACTACAGAGAATGCTGTGGACATCTTCACAAAGGCTCTTGGAAGAGACTTGCTAGAGAGGCATCTTCATCATTGGACCGAAAAAGTAAGTTTACTTGCGGTGGACATTGAGGGGGGGTGTTAGATATCAATGCTCCACTCTCATGTAACTATGCGGGAACCAGTTAACTCTACTTATAAGCCCTCCATATGAGGAGAAGGCATTTGAGTAGCTCAGTTATCTAGTAGGTCCTGGTTTGGACACCAGATGGGGGCCATGTGTGGCCTGATGGCTAGACGGCTTCAGATAGAATTGGTACACTACCAACTAGGCTACATCCAAGTGCGGGAAGGTATCCCATGACTGACCGCACTGAGGGTAGATGAAGCATTTCTCAGGGCAGCAGCCCATTGCAGAATCCGTTTGGAGCCCCAGATGATCCCGGATGGCGAACAGTTACTCTATTTTGCACACTGGTTCTATCATGTGGTCGGTGGACTATTTCAGGACCGACCCCCAGTCAGCTATTTTCGGCTGACAGGGTCGGTCATCCAATTGGGTCTAATTGACTATGACTGGTGGCTATATAAGAGCAAGCCCGTGAAGCCCATTTCATCATTGGCTATAGCAACCCTGATTCCTTAGCATCCAGCCTCTGTCCTCTATTGTTTCTAGCATGCCATCGAAGCTTCTCATAGGAGCACACGGTTGGGAGGTAGCACCATCTATTATATCAGTTCTATAGTAATCAAACTTTTGATTCTCCATATTATCTACTTTTCTCTCGTGTACGAGATCCTATTATCTGTTGAGCACACATGTTGTATTATTTTCTTACAATTCATAGGTGGAGGGGGATTTGCTAGTTCAATCCATCCTTTGAAACTCTCCCAGAGATTGGGACAATTCTGTAGGAGGATTGCGATGGGAATTGACACAGGGCAACTCAGGATGCTAGAGAGTGTGGCTCCTTCAAGTTGATGTGGCAGTACATTATGTTGTGGAGTCTATTGTTGGAACAGAGGCTCGAGTATAGTATCTATACTTTTTGGGGCCAAGTCATGGATTGGGTCTTGAGCTTGTTTCTCAGACTCAAATTGAGCTTGTTCCTTTTGTATCCATTGTTGAAGTGCCTGAAAGCGAGCCTTCTCCACCCTGCATTTGGGTATGGAACTTCGGTTCATCTATTCCTTTTGTACAAGGAGAGAGTTCTTTTGGCAGATCCAAAAAGAATTTTGAGAGATATAGGCAATTCTTTCAAGAACTTGTACCCTTCTACTGACATGTCTTTGCATACAATTATACAAAAAGTAAGAGAAATAAGAAAGAATATTTGTGAGCCCAATGATACAACAAAACAAGCACTCAAAATAAATTTTGCAATGACACCTCATGTGAAACACAAAATTTATAACAAAAGGTGGAACAAGGCCACAAAATAAGAAGATCCAATGTTGTTGATGAGAAAAGAGACAACTATCAATACTCAACTTTGTTTGGCAAACTATCAAATAGCATTCTAAAATATCTAGAGGCCATTAATGACACTCCTTCTTTTGAATGCTTCTCATGTGAGTGCTTGATTTTTAAAATGCAAACCTTTTTCTTGAAGAAAGAAACATTCGAGTGGATTCAAGAGCATCGGGCAACTTCCAATAGTGTGTTCCAGACTAGATCGTTTATGTATGCAAGGATTGACGATATGCTATTAACACCAATAAGATGCCCAAATATTTCACACCTACTTGATTACAAACAAATCATGAAATATCAAAATTTTATATTGAATGAAATAGAGTAAATATTGGGGTCTCCAAGATAGCTTTCACATGAATAAGGGAACTCACTCTTATTGGAACAATCACTTGGCTATGTTGAAGGAACAACAAGAGACACATGAACAAATGGATTATGAAGAAACAGTGGAAGTTGAAGATAATAATGAAGTAGAGACCGACACTTTAGTACACAATCTAAATTATAATGAAGTAGAGACTGACACTTTAGTACACAATCTAATTTCTGCAGAGCAAGTTCTAGATTAAGAGATAACAATCCACTTCACTACCCCTTGCGAGGTCAAGGACTTTAGGAATATTCCAAGACAATTTTCCTACACTTTTCTTTGGCTTTCCTAGAAATAATGGAAATGAGAATTTGTCATGCATGGACACTGTGAAATGGGAGCTTACCCAGAAATCATTGAAATTCAACCAAAACATCCCAAATCTCTTATTCAAGATCAAGGGTGTGATAACTATAATTGAGGGAGCTGAATTTGAAGTCATATTGAAAGATGCCATAGTGGATAAAGTTCTCTAGCTTTCTTCTCCATTCATACAACTACTTGAAGAGAATACCCAATACCTTATGCCCCAACTTTTCACTAAGAAAGTGGAGGTTCGATTCCTGACAAATTTACTTTGTATGGTGATAGGTTCCATTGCTACAAAACTTGAGCTTGAATAAAGCTATCAAATGTAATATTTGTGAATGAGCAGTTGCTCTTTTTAGTTTCTTGTTCACTTCTTTTGGATGTTCTACATTTCCCAAGCAAGTGTTTTCTACTTGCTATAGCAATCATGTAATTGATCTTCATGATCTTTCCCATATTATGATACAAATGCTTTGGGTTACATTTGTAGTCCACTAGGTGTTGCACCTCTATCTTGTAACCTTGCTCAATACTCATTACATTTATAGCATATTGCATTGTAATGGCATGTTTCATGCTATTCATTCAACAATAAGAGTACTTTCGATATGAGTATTATGTGCCTCATTTCTTCAATAGAAAATTTTTAATTGTTATGATTACCATTTTTCATTGAACAATGGTATAAATCAATATTCATGGTAGCTTGAACATTGTAGGGAAGATTCTTCTTCAATCTGCATTTATTAAATTTTGAGGTCACTTCTCAACTACCATCTCTTACATTGTGAATGTCTTGTTTGTAATTTGTTAAGAAAATGGGATAAGAGTAAGTTGTCATATTATAACAAAGTCTGTCTTCTTTTTACGAATTCAAGAGGCCTACCCACTATCTTTGCCTTTGAAATGATTGTTGGAATCTATAAAGCTCTCTCACTTGGCTATAAAAATTTTAACAAGAAGAAAATTTGGACATCTCGATTAGAATCGTCTTTGATGCAAACAATCATGGAAGATCCAAAAAGAACTTTGAGAGATGTAGGCAATTCTTTTAAGAACTTGTACCCTTCTATCGACATGTCTTTGCATACAATTATACAAAAAGTAAGAGAAATAAGAAAGAATACTTATGAATGGTACAGCGAAACAAGCACTCAAAACAAATTGCAATGACACCTCAAATTCTCTTCCATGTGAAACAAAAAATTCATAACAAAAGGTGGAACAAGGCCAAAAAAGAAGAAGGTCCATTGTTGTTGATGAGAAAAGAGACAAGAATCAATACTCAACTTTGTTTGGAAAACTATCAAATAGCATTCTAAAAGATCTCGAGGCTATTAAGGATGCTCCTTCTTTTGAATGCTTCTCATGTGCGTGCTTGATTTTTAAAAATAAAACCTTTTTCTTGAAGAAAGAAACATTCGAGTGGATTCAAGACATCGGGCAACTTCCAAGGGCAACTTCCAATAGTGTGCTCCAGACTAGATCGTTTCATGTTTGCAAGGATTGATGATATGCCATTGACACTAATAAGATGCCCAAATATTTCACACCTACTCCAATACAAACAAATCATGAAATATCAAAAGTTTCTATATTGAAAGAAATAGAGGAAAGATTGATGTCTCCAAGAATAGATTTCACACAAATAAGGGAAATCACTTTCGATGGACAACATGGTGTGAAGATAGCATAGTTAATGTTATGGCAGGTGCTTTGAGAGTACAAAATATATTGTCGCTTTTCATGGATGAAGATGTCAATATGTTAATTGGAATTTAAAATAAAATGCAATACAAATCATATTACATGATTTACCATGTTTGTCCATTGGTTCTGATGTCCACAATTTTTGCAGAGCAAGTTCTAGATTATGAGACAACAATCCACTTCATTGCCCCTCGCTAGGGTCAAAGGCCTTTACGAATATTCCTAGACAAGCATAGTGAGGAGATCAATTTTCCTACGCTTTTCTTTGTCTTTCATAGAAATAATGGAAATGAAAATTTGTCATGCATGGACATTGTGAAATGGGAGCTTACCCAAAAATCATTGAAATTTAGCCAAACATCCCAAATCTCTTATTCAAAGTCAATCAAGGTACTTATCTATCAACTGATGCAATCCATATGGGTTCATTTGCATAAGGGCTTGTTGAACAATAGAAGCCTTGTGGAAAGGGATGTCATGAACAACACAAACATATAAAGAATTTTGAATTTTCACATAGGTTATAGGGACTTTGAGACTCAACCTTCATAAAGAGGCATTTGCAATGATGCAACAATTGGGGGTCCCCCACTTTCTTCATAATTTTCTCATGCATGGAGTGCTTCTGGGACCCTCTTGTGACTTGCTTGAGAACCCATGATGATTGCCATGAAAAGACTCATGCATGTGAGGCACTTGGAAAGACGCATGCGTGTGAGGCACTTGGAAGAATTCTAAGGCAGCTTGCGAGAGAACCCAACAAGAGTGTGCAAGGTACTATAACCACAAGCTTCACCAAATGATCTGAAATTCCATGCTCAAAAAAGATAATGGGACTCTAGGAAACGTTATTAAAAAAAATTTCTTACGGAGTTCCAAAGCAAAGGAAACCAACGCGATCATGGTTTACTTTTGGTGGAAAATGCTCACATTTGCGATCACAATGATGAAGATGACATTTGCATATAAATTGATAAATATATATCATGTGACAAAGACCTTCTAAATGACAACATAAAAGACATTCAATCACATAAATATATATCCACATGCACCAAGAAAAACAACAAAGAAGTCATTTTCATTACCCTAAACTCCTCTTCCTCAAATGATGTTACTAATGCCCTTGTCTTGTCCCAAAAAATCTTTTTACAATGAAACTTACGGCATGTTGCACGGCATTATGGCATGCATGTCATCATCATTCCAAGGAACCATCAAGGAATGGATAAAAACACAAGGTTTGGATATAGGTATATATATTTGATCAATAAGGTCACAACTAAGAAAGCCAACTTTGTTCTTAAAACGACATCCAAAAGACATGTTCACAAATGCTTTCAATAGGAAATATTGTTTTTAACACCTATTTCATTAATTTTGGACTGGTGCACTGTCCAAATTCATTTTATGAGGTACTTTTGGATTAAAATTTTTAAAAAAAGTAAGCTATATTTGCAACTTCTGAAACTTTTAAAATGTCAAACTTTAAAATTTCAATATAACATTACTACTAATGTAGACTTAAGCGATCTATACTTCTGACTTTTCAAACTAAAAACTACAACATTACATCAAATAAATAGAGCAAGAATGAGAGAAATGTTTGTTCACTATGATAAGGATGGGTGAGCACCATAGCGTGTTTGCACAGATGAGTATGGGTGAATGATCCAACTAACACTTTAACGGCTAGTGTGAAATGAAAGGTTTGGAATAAAGTGAGTGGAGCATTGGGAATTGATACTTAAAAATGAAAGATTACCAACAATTATTATGTTCTTCTCATCACACATTTAATATTTCCAAATAATCACCTCATCACACATTCATATCATAAAATTATATGCATGAAATAATGAAATAAATATCATGAGTAAATGCCACTTAAGTAATAAGTCACATTTAAGATAATCAACAAAAACAACATCATGTTTCAATACATTGTAGAAACAAATGTCAACCATAATACTCATGGAATAAACAACATCATGAGAATATGCTCCTCATGCATATATACAAAAGTAGCATCATACATGCATCACAACTCTTCTGATGCTTCGAGTGGAGGCTATGGTGCTGTAGGTGTACACTGAGTCTATACTTCCTCTATACTGTGTAGTACTTTCAGAATAGACTCAGCCTCTTGTTCCTTTGCAAGCTTTGATATTGCTTCAGTTGTTAGTTGTTTTCCAATGGAATCAATTAGGTCTCAAATGGTTTTAGCCCTAAACAATTGTAGATCCTCCTCTAAGTATTTGAGCTCTGAAGATTCTTTCGATGAGACATGTGGCATTAGTGAGAAAATTTCATTGAAGGTCAACATGCAGTTATAGGCAACTCTCCATCCATAGCTATGCTTGTCTTCCTACTCTACTACTAAATGCCTTTAGAAGTCTGGCGAGTCTTTGTACTGCCCTATTTCTCTCATAGCAGATACAAACTTTTCAACAGACCTGCTCATCATTATGACATATTACAAAAACATAGTGTGTCTATTACATATGATACATAACATAGAAGTAACAATGGATTAATAGAACACTTACATTTGCAATGAGCCATGAAAGCCTGTAAAATCCAATTGGCAAACCAACAATGGTTGTCTTCAAGGTCTCAAACCACCAGACTCCAATGTGCACTACATGAATAATTAAGAACCATTATTATTTAGCACAATGTTGCTAGTAGAAGATGAAAAATAAGGTTGCGATGATACTTGCATCTCATCATATGCCCTAAACAGGACTTTCACGCCATCTAAATGTAGAGACTGTAACCATTTGCAAACATCAGATGTCGTCTTTTTGCTATCTCTAAGTATAGGAGAAAGGAAGGAATCCAACATATACACACGGTTTTGTATTGATCTAGAAAATCGTGAGATAACTATACTGCATCAACAAATAACTTATTAGATTTAATCAAAATATTGAATTATCAAGCTGAGAAAAAGTTTGTATCAAACCCAAGAATGGCCATCATAGCATTGTCATTGACCTCTTTTAAAGGAACAGAGAGAATTGAAATCTCCTCTCCACCAAATTTGAGATACTGAGGGCTATGTTGACTCATAATCCTAACATTAAATAGGAGAAAGGAAGGAATCCAACATATACACACGGTTTTGTACTAGTCTAGAAAATCATGAGATAACTATACTGCATCAACAAATAACTTATTATATTTAATCAAAATATTGAATTATCAAGCCGAGGAAAAGTTTGTATCAAATCTAAGAATGGCCATCATAGCATTGTCATCAACCACATTTGTAGAGTTAATCTCTTCCATCCCCTTTGTCTCTTTGATGCATTCATTTCTCACTCCTTTGAGCCATTATCTATTTGACTTGGGAGAGGGTCCATAATGTTGCCCATAATAATTGCTCGAATGCTACATGTTATAAATGCACATAGATGCAAGTCCATATATGTTTATAGTGTGGTGTCATTCTGTATCTCCAAAATTTGACCAAGTACCAAAAAGTAATTATAGCCGATGACCCTCCACCAACAATTGTAGATATGGCTATCCTTTTGATGTGATACCTGACATGTTATGTACTCTATTTGTAGTTCCAAGTCACCTTGCTGCATTACTAATAACTATGTCGATAGCACCTACCAACTTTTGAGCCAATCTGCACATTAAAACATATAACAAGAGTAAATGTGTGCATTGCATATGAATCTGCATCACATGGAAGTGACAACATATGTAGTCTATACTTACTCTGACACAATGCCATGGACGAATGCCATTGAGTTAGTAAAGAAACACTTCTTGGTAAAGATGTCCACAACCACCAAACTCCAATGTAAGCTACATTATCAATAAAGAAAAATTATTTTGTTCGAGACAATTCTAGCAATGCAAGAAAAAAGACAAGTAGGGTTTGCTACTTACTTCTCATAATATGTTGTAAAGATAACTCTTGCCTCATTCATAGGAACATGCTTACCACTTGCAAACATCCTTGAGGTATTTTGTTTGTTGCTAAGCACTTTAAAAATAAGAGGATCGAGCATACATGAAGCTCTTTGTAAATTTTGAGAAAAATCTGCTATAACATTACTACCAAAAAAAAACAAGTATTAGCTTGTTGGGTTTAATCAAAATACGAAAGTATAAAGCCAAGGAAAAGTTTGCATCAAACCTGAGGATGGCTGTAATGACTTTGATATTGATCGCTTTCTTAGGATTCAAGAGGATTAAAATCTCCTCTTTACCAAACTCAAAAAGTATAAGGTTGTTGTCAAATTAACAACATAGCATTAAATGAACTTCCAATCTGTTGCAATAGAGTCATATTTTCATGACTCATCTTACTGAGAGAGTGATCTACATCGTATTCTTCTTCGCTTGCTATGTCTTTTACATCCTTCTTCTACTATAAAAATATAAAAAAGTTATGAGATTTACACATCCCAAATAAAGGCTTTGTTAAACAAGCATAGAAGTATAAAGATAAGGTTTCATACCTACTACAATGTAGTCATATTTTCAAGTTGTTCCCCAATGTTAACAATGGTGTTTTCATTAGACTGAGTCACTCCTTCTTTTGTAGGATGTGTTGCTACTTTACTTGCATAGTCTTCCTTAATGGTAGCAATTAAGTGCTAAATATTCTCAGCCCAAAACGCTAGTAGATTGGCCTCTGTATATGATTCCATTTTGACAAGTGACTCCAAATCAAAAATTTCGCTAAGGAAAAACATGCAGTTATAGGCAACTCTCCACCTACAACTATGCCCATCTTTTTTCTCCACTAGTAGACATAATTTGAAATATACTTGGTCTTGTTGCTCCTTGGTTGTTCTGATAGCAGATACTAGCCAATATGCAACACTGTCCATCATGACATATGAAAGAAATTAATATGTCATGATTATAAGATACAAAATAAGAATGTAACAAAATAATTAAGAGAAAAATTACCTTGGTGAGTTGGCATGATAGCTTGCCATTGAATTCATAAACCACAAACGGTTGTCCTTAAGGTGCCAAGCGATTACACTCCAATGTGAGCTACATGACCAAATTCAAAACGATGATTATTTGACACAATCTTGCCAAAGAAATAGTAAAAATAAGGTTGGAGTTGATACTTACTCCTCATGATATGGCATAAAGATAACTTGCACCCCATCTAAGGTTTCATACTTGCTGTTGCAATGTAGTCATATTTTCAAGTTGTTCCCCAATGTTAACAATGGCGTTTTCATTAGACTGAGTCACTTCTTCTCTTAGAGAATGTTTTGCTACTTTACTTGCACAGTCTTCCTCTATGGTAGCAATTAGCCGCTAAATATTCTCAACCCAAAATGCTAGTGGATCAGCCTCTGTATATGATTCTATTTTGACAAGTGACTCCAAATCAAAATTTTCGCTAAGGAACAACATGTAGTTGTAGGCGACTCTCCACCCACAGTTATGTCCATATTTTTTCTCCATTGATAGATGCCGTTTGAAATATACATGGTCTTGTTGCTCCCTGGTTGTTTTGACAGCAAATACTAGCTGATATGCAACACTGTCCATCTTGACATATGAAAGAAATTAATATGTCATGATCATAAGATACAAAATAAGAAAGTAACGAAAATATTAAGAGAACAGTTATCTTGGTGAGTTGGCATGATATCCTGCCATTGAATTCACAAACCACAAACAGTTGTCGTTAAGGTGCTAAGCGATTAGACTCCAATGTGAGCTACACGAACAAATTAAAAAGGATTATTGTTTGACACAATCTCGCCAAAGAAATAGTAAAAATAAGGTTCTACTCTCTCACTTGCTTTGGCTTGATGCTTCCTTGATAAGATTTTAGGCACAATCATTGCTTTTCTGTAACCTTGATTTCCATGTGTGGAAGGATAATAATACCCATTAGCCCTCTCGATGGACTCTGTCGTAGTCTAAGTTGAAGACATAGTGTGAATATCCTTTTAGGCACTTGAGCTGAGAAATTCACATTACAAGTTCACCTGTTGTTTCATTCCATGGGACAATCCTTCCTCTGTAGTAATTGGTAGCTAGTCATGGGAGACATAGTTTATAAGATGAGAAAACTATAGGCAAATTCTGAGATTAGGAATGGAGAGATTCGGTAAATAAAACAAAACCCCACAAAGCATCTACTAGGACACCCGCCGCATTCGATGCGCTCCTATGGAAAAATTTTCCATAGTCACACTTGACTAAAATGAAATAATTTCCATAGAAAGAAATATAAAAAATACAATTTAGTAACAATCACGCATTAAACATAGTTTTTCCTCGAGTGTTATGCACAACCATTCAAAAACATGCTCCTAGGTGTGTTATCCAAACAAGTATTTATCAGATGGGTGTGCCACTTTGCACACATGTCAATCCCAACTATGTTGAGTCACATGCAAATTATCGTGCCCATCGGATATGCTTTGCATGGTTGATCATGCATTAAACACAATTTTTCCCTGAGCATGATGCACAACCATCAAAAAACACACTCGTAGGTGTGTTATCCAAACAAGTACTTATTGGATGGGTGCGCCACTTTGCACACAATGCACTCCCACCTATGTTGAGGCACGTGCAAATTATGGTGCCCATCGGATATGCTTTGCATGATCGATCACACATTAAATAACGTTTTCCCCGAGTGTGATGCACAACCATCCAAAAACATGCTATTAGGTGTGTTATCTGAACAAGTACGTATTAGATGGGCATGCCATTGTGCATGCAACTCAATACCACCTACGTTGAGATTCATACAAATTATTGTGCCCATTGGATATGCTTTGCATGGTCGATCACGCATTAAACACTATTTTTTCCCCAGTGTCATGCACGACCATAAAAAAACCGGCTCCTAGGTGTGTTATTCGAACAAGTACTTACCAGATGGGCACGCCACTTTGCACAGGCCTTAATCCCACTATCTCAATGTGAATGAAAAGTATCGTGCCCATTAGATATGATTTGCTTCGTCGATCACACATTAAACACCATTTTTCCCCCAGTATTGTGCACAACTGTTAAAAAATACGCTCCTAGGTGTATATCCAAACAAGTACTTATCGGATGGGTATACCACTTTGAAAAAGTCTCAATATCCATTACTTTGAGGCTTGTGCAAAGTATAGTGTCCATCAGATATGGTTTGCATGGTCTATTGCACATTAAACACCATTTTTCCCTGAGTGTTATGCACAATCGTCCAAAAACATGCTTCTAGGAGTGTTATCCTAACAAGTATTTATCAGATGGGTGTGACACTTTGCACACACATCAATTACACCTACGTTGAGGCACATGCAAAGTATTGTGCCCATTAGATATGCTTTAGATGGTTGATCATGTATTAAACACTGTTTCCCCCCGAGTATGATGCACAACCGTGAAAAAACACACTTTGAAGTGTGTTATCCGAGTGGGTACTTATCAAATGGGTGCGCCGCTTTGCACATAAATCAATCTCACTTACTCAGTGGTTCATGAAAAGTATCATGTCCATCAAATATTCTTTGCATGGTCGATCACACATTACACACCATTTTTCCCTGAGTGTGATGCACAACCATAAAAAAACATGCTCCTAGGTATGTTATCCGAACAAGTACTTATCGGATGGGCACGCCACTTTGCATGCAACTCAATACCACCTAGTTTGAGACACATGAAAAGTATTGTGCCCATAGGATATGCTTTGCATGGTCGATCAAGCATTAAACGCTGTTTTTTTCTCAGTGTCATGCACAACCGTAAAAAAACACGCTCTTAGGTATGTTATTTGAACAAGTACTTATCGGATGGGTGCGCCACTTTTCATGGGATTCAATACCACCTATGTTGAGGTGCATGAAAAGTATCTTGTCCATCATATATGCTTTGCATGGTCGATCATGTATTATACACCATTTTTTCCCAAGTGTTATGCACAACCGTAAAAAAACACGGCCCCGGATGTGTTATCCGAACAAGTACTTATCGGATGGATACGCCACTTTGCATGTGATGCAATATCACCTACGATGAGGCGTGTGAAAAGTATGGTGACCATAGGATATGCTTTGCATGGTCGATCATGAATTAAACACTATTTTTCCCCGAGTGTGATGCACAACTATAAGAAGTTTTCTACTCAAATGTTGGAAGAGGTAGAGGCAGAGGTAGAGCAGGCCGATTTGGAGGCCGTGGTAGAAATCAGAATATGCAGCAAATTCAAGAAAACTAGTCCTATGGAGGAGGACATGGTAACTTTAGAGGCAGGGGGAGCCAAAGAGGTCATGGTGAATGGCAAAGAGGCCAAAATGCAAACAACAATGTTGAAAGCTACTACTGTGGTAAAATGGGTCATATGGTTAAAGATTGCTATAAAAAGCAGAATGACATCATGACTGGAAAATTGCAGCAAGGCAATTATGCATCCTCTAGTAGACAGGGTGATGACAGAAATGAGCATCTGTTTATGGTGCAACACATGACCAATTCTGTTATCCAAACAAGTTTTTATCGGATGGGCATGCCACTTTTCACGCAAGTCAATACCACCTAGATTGAGGTGCATGAAAAGTATTGTGCCCATAGGATATGTTTTTCTTGGTCGATCACGCATTAAACACTGTTTTCCCCCAGTGTCATGCACAACCATAAAAAAACATGCTCCTAGGTGTGTTATCCAAACAAGTACTTATCGGATGGGAGTACCACTTTGCACAGGTTTCAATACTTCCTACTTTGAGGTACGTGCAAAGTATTGTGTCCATCGGATATGCTTTGCATGGTCGATTGGCGATCACACTTTCCAATGGAGTGGCCACAGGCTTACAGTTCATCTTAAATTTTTGCAACAACCCCTTTGAATATTTTGTTTGTGACATAGAAATCCCCCCTTGGGTTTGGTAAAAGTCAATGCCAAGCCAGTAGTGTAAGAATTTCACTTCGAAGTGGTTGATGCCATACGTGCAGTGATTGCACAGAGCAATCAAAGGCACTTCCCATTCTGTTGCATTCTTCTTTGCAAGCGCATTTGCAATCAGTGTTGTTTTTGCAGTTAGGATGTCTCAAAATGAGAGCTTTGGCAGTATAATGATCGAGGGTGATAATTTGGAAGGATCCAACTATGCCTTGTGGTAATTCATGCTCGAGAACATTTTGGTTGGCAAGAACTTATGTGATATTGTGAATGGTGATGAGACTAGGCCTGTTGCATCTAGCACTAGTTCATCCTCTACCAACAATTTCTCCTGCCACAGGTTCTACTACTACTTCGAGGGGAGGCGGTGGCAGGGAGGGGGGAGGAGGCGGCGAGCATAGCAGTAGTAGGGCAGGGGGAGGGGAGGCGATGGCGGCGAGGGGGAAGGCGGAGAGGAGGGGAGGCAAAGGCTACAGCGGTGGAGGGGAGGGGAGGGGAGGCGGGGAGAGGAGGCGAGGGGAGGTGGCAACGGGGGGGGGGAGGGCAGAGATGGGGGTAGTAGTAGTAGAAGGGAAAGGGGGGAGGCGCAGGGAGGGGAGGCCGGAGGAGAGGCGGTGATGGGGGTAGCCGTAGTAGGGCATGGGGGAGGGGAGGCGGTAGTGGAGGGAAGACGTGACGAGGAGGGAAGGCGGCGGCGGTGGAGGGGGGGGAGGGGAGGCGAGGGGTAGGGGAGGGGAGGGGAGGTGGAGGGGTAGGGGAGGGGAGGGTAGGGGTAGGCAAGGGGCACGGGCGGGGGAGGGGAGGAGAGGCGGTGGGGGGAGGCGGCGACGACAGCAGAGGGGAGGGGAGGGAAGGCGGGGAGGGGAGGCGAGGGGTAGGGGTAGGGGAGTGAGAGGGAGAAGAGAAGAGGAAGGGAGGGGGGAGAGAGAGAGAGAGAGAGAGAGAGAGAGAGAGAGAGAGAGAGAGAGAGAGAGAGAGAGAGAGAGAGAGAGAGAGGAGCCCCTGGTGGCTGCAGCCCTGAGGGGTGAGAGGAGAGCGAGAGGAGTGAGAGAGGGAGAGGAGTGAGAGAGAGGAGGGCGTGGGAGGGGAGGAGAGAGAGATAAAGATGAGAGAGAGAGAGAGAGAGAGAGAGAGAGAGAGAGAGAGGATCCTAGCGGCCGTGGCCCCTAGGTGAGAGAGAGAAGGAAAGGGAGGGGAGGAGAGAGAGAGTGGAGAGAGAGAGAGAGAGAGAGGAGTGAGGGAGGGAGAGGAGTGAGAGAGAGGAGGGAAGGGGAGGGAAAGAGAGAGAGAGGAGTGAGGGAGTGAGAGGGGTGAGAGAGAGGAGGGAAGGGGAAGGGGAAGGGGGGGAGAGGAGAGAGGAGTCCTGGCAGCCACAGCCCCCAAGGGTGAGAGGAGAGAGGAGTGAGGGAGGGAGAGGAGAGAGAGAGGGGAGGGGAAGGGGGGGGGAGAGAGAGAGAGAGAGGAGTCCTAGCAGCCGTGGCCCTGAGGTGAGAGAGGGAAGAGAGGGGAAGGGGAGGAGAGGAGAGAGAGAGAGAGAGAGGAGTCTTGGTGGCCGCAGCCCCTAGGGATGAGGAGAGAGATGAGAGAGAGGAGAAAGTACAAGGATAGAGAGGAGTGAGAGAGAGGAGAAAGTATTTGATTAGAGAGAGAGGAGAGGTGAGAAGGTATGCAACTAGAGAGAGGAGAGGAATGGAGAGAGAGAGAGAGAGAGAGAGAGAGAGAGAGAGAGAGAGAGAGCACATAGACATGCGACTAGAAAGAGAGGACAGAGAGAGAGAGAGAGGGAGAGAGGGGAGGACGAAATCTTACCGCTAAGAGAAGAAAATTAGAGAAGATTCAAATTTTTCTAAAAGAAGTTGAAATCAAATTTCCCTGACTTTTTTTAAAATTTAAATTTATTCAGGAGTGGGAGGAAAACCCTAGTTTTTCTTATATATACTCTGCTTTCCATTCATTCATTCTCATTCTCTTCTCATTTCATCAAAGCAACCAAGACGAAGTGAAAGAGCAAGGAACCCCTACGAGCAACCTCCAAGCAATCCATACAAGCCTTAACTTTTTCTAGGTACTCGCAATTCTTTTTCAATTAGTTTCTTATTGAGTTTTTGAGTTCTATTTCAATTAGTTTTTAATTAAAGTGTGAGTTTTTAAATTTGAAGAGAGAGAGAGAGAGAGAGGGGGAGGGAGAGAAAGTGAGTGAGAGAGAGAGAGGGAAAGAGAGAGAGAGAGAGAGAGAGAGAGAGAGAGAGAGAGAGGAGGGAGGGAGAGAGAGAGAGATTAAGAGAGAGAAGAGGGGAGGGAGAGAAAGAGAGAGAGAGAGATGAGAGAGGCAGGGAGCGAGAGAGATTAAGAGAGAGAAGAGCGGGGAGAGAGAGAGGAATGGAGAGGGAGAGAAAGAGAGAGAGAGGAGAGAGGGAGGGAAAGGGAGAGAGATTAAGAGAGAGAATGATAAATCATGGCGGCCATGGCTCCCAGGAGAGAGAGAGAGAGAGAGAGAGAGAGAGAGAGAGTTCAGTTCAGTGTTGAGGTTATGTCAGAGTCTAGAAAACTTGTGAACTACAGGGGAGTTTCAGAAGATAACTTCATCAAGAATGAGTCCAAGCCCCAACTATTCTTCATCAATGAAGTTTCTAGCAATGAGACCCATAACTTCATTGATGGAATAGTGTATACCACCATTAGCAAAGTGAAAATTTACAACATTGTCATTTTTATTGATAATAAACAAGACAAAGAAGGCTCTTCAGATTTGAAGATCTATAGTGGTGTTTATGCAGTAAAGAGAGGCAAGAGAGAATGTGGCATAACGATTCAATCTCTTGAATCATTCTTATTGTGTATGCAAAGTCCCAACCTTGATCACTCCCTACACCCAAGTCCATACATTATTTTTAAAAAAACTACGGAAGGCCTGCAAAAAGTGGGAGTCTCCTGCTTAACATGGTGGAGAATTTGCTACTAGCGGTAGGTTGGGAGGTCACCTTGTGCAGGATGGGATATCTATTTGAGGATCTCCACACACAAAAGGGTACTCCACAAATATTATTGAAAACAAGCATTTCAAGGCCTATTTTTAGCTTTAAGTGGATCTAACCATAGGCTATGAAACAAAGGTAGAGCACAAGGAGACTGATGATATGGATGATGACCTCACAGATCATAATGTTCCACATGATAATGATGAAGAGATGGACTTGCATGACCCAATTAGAGAGAGGTTGGTGGATGAAGAGAAAGATGATGATGCCTTCCATGATAATTATGGCTCGCAGGGTTATGTATAAAGGCCACAACGACAATACTCAGCGGTATGAACTCTCTATTTCTTAATTAAATATCATTTTTCGATAAGATTTAAATTTAAAGATAATCTAATCTTTCATGTTTGTTTGCAGGCAATAGAGGGAGAAGAAATGGATGAAGTCAATACTACACTAGTGAAGGGTAGAGATTTGGAGACACTCCCTTCTACTTCAGTAGTGCAATCACCTCTAACTTTGGTTGCAGAATCCCATGAGAGGAAGAGCCTTGAAGACATGATAGAAAAGCAGAATAAGTGCAAACATAGAATATAAGCTATGACATAGATTCATTCTGCAAATTTCACTCCATTAGATAAAATGGAAAGCTCATTTGATGTCAAGGTCATTTTGGAATAAGAACCTCAGTATTTGAGATTTAGTAGCTGAGAGGAGGTTTCAATTCTCTCCAATCCTTTAAATGAGGTTAATGACAATGTTATTGTGGCCATCCTCAGGTTTGATACTATCTTTTTCTTTGGTTGCTACTCCAATTTTTTAATTAAATCTAATGAGCTAACGCTTGTTTATTTTTTGGTGTAGTGTAGTTGTATCTTAGTTTCCTAGTGTAGTGCAGAATCATGTCTACATGCTCGATTCCCTCCTTTCTTTTATACTTAGCTCTCCTCAAAAGATGATACAAGATGTTTGTAACTAGTTAAACCCTTTAGATTTAGATGGGATGCAAGTCATATTTATGCCGTATCATGAGGAGTAAGTATCGACCAATCCTAAAGTTCATTTAACCTAACGTCTACCTGAGGTCTCTCTTTGATGCTATTGCTCTCTCTCTCTCACACACACACACACACACACACATTCACTTGAATTTTACAACCTTAAGGATGCATAAATGTATCAATTCTCAAGGAAATCCTTACAAGGTTGGAGTGGCACAGTGTTTTAAGAAAGAATTGTGGAGTTGGAAATATAGTAACAATTGAAATAGGATGGCAAGAAGTAGCTCATCAGGGAAAAAGGGTTGCATATCTTCTTTCATCATTTTACACATAATGCAATTCTTTCAAACTCTACAAATCTAGGCTACCTATCAGCAACATTGTAAGCTCTAGGCAGTCATTGTTTTTCTAACAATCTGCATTCTAATTTCCCAAACTACTAATCTCATATTTCCTATGTTCAAACTATTCTTATTATGATGTGTTATAGCTTTTTCTTTATATGTCAAATTTGTTTTCTAGCTGTTGTACCATCACTAGCAAAACCATCTCTACAAAGCAACATTACATTTTCAAGACTTCAAGCGGTTTCCATATATTTGTGTCATCAGTATAGATGTCCATTGTTCTTTTCAAGCTACAAATGTACAAAATAGGCAAGTAGAGGCTAGGTACAATTTTGCAACTTTAGATGAGGGAACCGGTGATACTAGAGTATTCTTGTTTATAATAAAGAGCTCCCCCCCTATCCTTTAAATTATGTCCTAGGATACATTTCCAGCAAGACCTCTAGGACACCTAAATAGTACTATTAGTACTACTTGTTCCCTTGGGCACTACTTAAGAAACTTTGGCCCAAGCTATTGTTGATGTGGTAGTTTAAATGGGTGATAATAGCAATGTACTAGCAAAAGGAGTTAATTCGTTGCTCCCTATTTTTTGCCAAAGGGATTTAATTCGCTAGCCAATCCAGTCTATGATCTAGAGGACTTAAAGCTCTCCTAACCCCATGTAGGAGCCCCTCCCTACCCTCATTGATCCCATATATAGGGGTGATCTGAGGGTGACCTACAACCACATTATTCATAGGTCAACTAGGCAATTCATATAGCCCCACCCTCAAACAGGTAATCTATACCCTTAGTCACATCCTTTTCCAAGCTCCATAGGCCCTTAAAAACCCCTCTTGGACTATCCCTATGTTAAGCCTTCCACTCCCTATGGATAGGCCTTCCTTTGCAGCCCACATGGCAACCAAATCGGCTTGATTTGTTGCCTACATGGCATCCAACCATGTTGTATCCCATGTGGTAATTTCTTTGCACTCAAATCTATCCATGTGGCAATCATATAAATCTACCCATGTGGATTTTCTATTATGCCAACTAGCTTCTATTCTCCACACACTATTGACCAACCTTAGACAACCTTCTTCAAAGTTAGGATGGCCAACAATGCAAAGGTGAACAAGAACCATCTGTCCCCTCATATATAGTTACCAAGCCCCCAATGCCTTCCCTTCTTAACCACCACTCCATTTTAAAGTGGATTTCATAGCCTCCTTCCCCTTGTGAACCCTCCTCTTTTATATAAATATTGGATCCTTGTATAGCCAAGTTTGGTGAGGTCCTCAAACCAAGAAGGTGCCTGGGAGGGAGACATGCAAATTCATTTGAGTTGAGATTTTTTAAATATTCAAATGAGCTTGCAAGGGTGTGTTGCCTATTCAAATCTAAATCTCCACCAAATCACCTTCTCAATTAACAATCTTCAAGTGCCCTTGGCAGCCATCATCATCTCATGACTATGTTCTGAAGTGAATCACCACTAAAGGGTGTAGCAGAGTCAATTCTTGCATCTTTTTATTTCCTTTTTTTTTCTTTTCAAGACCCTCTAACCAGCTTAGTCCCATTTGAGGCCCAGGGTCAAGGATAAAAACTTTATGGAAATATCTCTAACCATAAGAGTTGAGAATATGGGTTTCCTTTCCATCCCTTTAGTCCCATTCCTTAAGCAAGGAACTAAGGGCTCAACAATGAAAAGTTTCAATGTAAAAATTACTATCAAGGGAATTTACTGAATGAAGGGACATAGTGGAGTAGGGAGAGGAGGTAGGGTAGGAAGGGAAGAGAGCTATGGAGGACAGAAGCAAAAGAAACAACTAGAGAGTATGAAAGACATAATGAAAGAGCATGAACCAAAAGAAAGTACTCACGTGTAGACCAAAGTGCTTGTAGGCTTGATTAGATTGAATGATTTGACAAGTAACAAGTGCAAGACTTTATAGGATAGGCATACACACTAGAGTGCACAAATGCATATGGGATGACTCCCAATATGACATACTCACACATAAGACCCCATTAGAACTCTTAGTAGAACACACTAAAACACACTCAACTTGACTTCATGTTCTAACACCCCTCTGTGAAGGAAACGTGAGGGACTACTGGAATGGAACCGAGAACAGAACATGACAATGATGGACTACTAATTTGGGCACCCCATGTAACTCAGAGGCTAAAGTATGAGCGTGTTCAGAGGTTGATCCAAGCACTCTCATGGCTTTAGACTCAACATGACTCAGAGGCTCACGTCTCAACGTGGCTACATGACCAGCTCATAGGTCTAGGAATATACCACCATCCTGGAACTCGGCTACGCCTGATAAAGAGACCCTATCAAAGCCAATACATGGCTCCCACAGTACATCCCCCTCCTGGCTCCAAAACAAGGTGACATGGAGCCACACACCATAGATAACAAAACATCATTTTAGGAGAACTATCCAAGGTTGAGAACCTTTATTGACTCCAAAAAGTGAGATTAGGGTTTTTACATTTTTAGGGTTTTTCATAAAAATTAGGGCTTTTCAAAATTTGTTGCTGCAAAGTTTCCTGGCAATTCTCAAGAGCCCTCTGATCATGAAAGTTCCTGAGTATCCAAGCTGAAATTTCAAAACTCGACTTTCAGGTAATCGAAAAACACAGTTTCGATTGTTTTTCTCAGATTTTAGCACTGGATTTGTTGTTTAGAGTCTTGTCCAATAGCAAGAGAGACTAGTGAGTATAGAGATAAAGGCGATTGCTGAAAAATGACCTCGACCAAACTCTAAATCGTCAAAAACAGCGTGGCAATTGGTAAAGAGGCCACGAACAAGAAATTCGAGCTGTTGAATAGTTGGAAAGTGGGTCTACATTAGTTACTTAGTGTGTAGGAGCTACTCGAAGCTCATTTCCAGTGATGGAGTACCTCCAAACTTCCTCAAAATGCAACAACAGCCCACGAACTTGCTTAAAAAGGGATCTAGAGTAATCGCCCTAGCTGGAATAGCAACTTAGAGGGAAGTTTTCACAACGAAGAGCTCCAAGACTAGCAGCTTCACCAATGGTGACAGCTCCAAGCTTGAATTTATTGAAGAAGAGCAGCTCATGGAGAGGCTAAGGGAGAGAAAGGGACTGTGTTCCCAACAGAAAAGATGGAGAGTGGCTCCTCTTTCTTGGCCTCCCTCACCTCAATCCCTTGGAAGAGCAAGAGTGTAAAGGAAGGAGGAATGATGGCTCTGAAACCACATGAAGGAACATAGTGGAGTAGGGAGAGGAGGTAAGGTAGAAAGGAAAGAGAGTTGTGGAGGACAGAAGCAAAAGAAACAACTAGAAGTATGGAAGACATAATGAAAGAGCATGAACCAAAAGAAAGTACTCACATGTAAACCAAAGTGCTTGCAAGCTTGATTAGATTGAATGATTTGACAAGTGGCAAGTACAAGCCTTTATAGGATAGGCATACACACTAGAGTGCACAAATGTATATGGGATGACTCCCAATATGACATGTGGCACTCACACATAATACTCCTAATTAGAACTTCTAGTAGAACACACTAAAACACACTCGACTTCATGTTCTAACACTGAATATATCAAAGTTTGCATGCCAGAGTTATTTTACCAAGGATTACAAAATACTTTGTTGATCCAAAAAACTATTCAAAGAATCTAGTCTCAAAATCTTTGCAACATATTTAGAGATTACAAACTTCCAAGGCACGCAAGCCAAACAAAAATTGCAGATCCAAATCCTAGAGTGCGAAGCTCCCTGCTTTATATCATTGCAAAGAAATGTTCACATCAAGCAGGGATGATTTATATGCGTAGATGCTAAGGTTAGCACATCTCCATCTCGCTTCTTAAAGACCAAATTGTCATGAAAAGCAACTAGACTCACATGAATCAATTGACAGAAAACACGAGCTAGAACTTTGTGTTTAGGTATCGTAACCACAAGCTTCATTGCCCGCGCATGGTTGTTATTTATCCCTATCTTGTCAAACATTCCAAGTGAAAGGCAGCATAAAATTTCTTTTAGTAAAGTTATTTACGTAAAAAGTTAAGCTTGGTGACAATTTTTTGCTAGATTTAGTCCATTGTTGCCAAATTGAAGCACGTATCTTAATAAATTCAAAATGAGCATGACCTTGCCAAGGACCATATTATTACTTAATAAGTACAAAGGTTTAAGAGACAATCTAGAAATGGTGTAGAAAATACAGCATTAAAAGGATCCTTCCAAACCATAGAGGAATTACCCTTATATTATATCTTGCTTAACCACATTGTCAAGACAAAGAGGCAACATATTAGTGGGTGGGTAGATCCTTAAAAGATTATAGGTCAATAAAACCTTTCTCTATGCTTTGCGCAAGATGAACTCTCGTGAAAGCGATCAAACTGTTGATCTCTATCGATCTGATGAGCTCTCAAGTCTCTACAAACCCTAAACCCTAACACAGTCTAGCAACTTATATATTTTTGTCGATGTCTTTAAACAAGTATAAAACTAAGAAGAGAGATCATCGATCTCATGGATCGAATCGTCTCCTTCTATGACATCCCTTCTAGCTTCTTTTTGAGTCTGGAGCCTCTAGCTTCCAAGCGTACGCAGGGTGCTTGTCCCGCCTCCAAGTTTGAGTATTATGTTAAGTCTACCTTTCCATGCAAGGAAGTTACGTGGGTTAAAAAGCATAAGAAGAAACCTCTAACTTAGTTTCCTTTCGTAATGGCATATCCTCCTAAGCAATGCTGCTCCTCCCATAGTAGGGTTTTATTTTGTTCATGGTTAGAGCTTGTTGGATCCGGTCGTTCCACCAAGAAGTAATGTGTGCGCATGAGTGCGTGCATGCGCGCGCATACACACAAACACCGACATTTGAGGATAAAGAGAGGTGTCCAATGGGACACCACTTCATCATCTATCCATAAGATCCCCCTTCAGTGATTAGTTTCTCAAAAACACTTTATCCCAAGCTTTCTGTGGAGGCAAGGCTAACGGAGGGGAGTCAAGTTGTAATTCAAAAACAGATTCCTCATGGTGTTTGGGGTACTCTCAACAAAGTCGAGCAAATCCTTGTTGTCCTGCTCTATGATTTGGTCTTGTATCTTTTGGAGGTATTTTCCCACTACTTCTAGCTACCACACCGTTGGTAGGGATTGTAAATCTTTTTAATTAATTGAATCAATGGTTTCACAACCAAAAAAAAAGTGTGTGTGTGTTCACAACCTCAAAGCATGCAACAATGTGAAGGGCAAGAACATATGAGAAATGGAGCAAGCAAAGACTTTCTTGTATTTTGTGTTGATATTCAAATTATAGATCTTATTGGAGAGGAATCTCTCTCTTCGATGTTCTCATTTCCAAAACCTTGGAATCCCACCATCAAAGTTAAGAGTTCCCCTCTACCATCGTTTTTTCTCTCCTTTTTTAATTCCGTGAAAGTAGATAGATTGGAACCAAATCATGAACGAAGACCTTGTGTCGTAATCCCCACCCACTCTGTTAAGGTTGAAGGTCGATGGCGATCTAATCTCCACCGTACCAGAAAATGCCCCCCAAAATCCAGTAACACGGAATCCAAAACTGGTGGTTGAAATCCACGTGGCGCGATGTGACACCTCCTGCCGGGAAAGGCCACATGCCGGCCCTTCCCAATTGAATCCGACCGGATTTTGGCTTCCGGCTGGCCGGCGGCCGGCTTTCTCCCCGGAAGGCCCTCCCAATGGCCCCATGTGGCAGTACAACGCAATAGGAGAATAGAAACGTGCCTATGGTAGAGACGAATGGCAACTAGCAGAGTCATAGTCTTTACCAAGTCACTTATGTCCAAATTCAAACAAGTGCATGCGCATTCAAGAGCGCATCGCCCTATCCAAACCTTGCGTTGCTACAGGAGCAGCTGCCTAATCATCGAGTATACAGATTATCTTCTTACAACCGACTGTAGCAACTCAGCTACTTCTGGCTCTAATTAACTGTGTGATCATTCTCTGTGAGACAAACTTCTTTCTCCAATGCAACTATCAGCTGAATTTCTCTCTCGGATTTATGAACAGTGCTGCTCTGGTAATTTAATTGGAAGCAATCCAAAGAACTAAGATAAATTACAGATAACCTTTATTTAAATAAACAAGCTAGTAGAACAGACTGGATGTATTTTGAGTTGTTTGTGACCACGGTAGATCTCTGCAAGGTAGAAATATCACTGAAAAATGTCCACAAAGGTGACTAATTATATGCTCCAAACTATTCGTTCAAATGAAAGCACAGAACCATTGAATTCTAGGTTCTCAATTTCATCCTTGTTCTATGTACATAGTCAAATTAATCAATACTGAATTTCAATAGTGCTTCTAGGAATTATGAAACGTAGACCCTACATAGTGGAAGAATTTTTAAATGGAAAATTCCCAGGCTGTCTCTTATGAATGGCAGTGGTAACATAGCATGCATTGCGACAATGAAGTACAGACTCAACAGGGAGTACCAGAATCTGCAAGCTACAAACGAAGGGCCATAATTACGTGATCAGAAATAATCAATGGGATTGCTAGCCTCGAAATTATCCCATTCTAGATCTTCATCTGGGTCTCTATCCATTTCATCTTCGATAAAAAGCATTGGAGAGTCCAATGAAGGAGGTCTCTGCACAAAAGGATTTGGCTGGTGAATATCCAAAGATGAAAAGTGAAGTTTTTTTATGGTATATGTAACATAGTCGTCTATTAGCTGCCAGTGAAGTTCAGAAATAAAAGCACTGATACACAGTCGGACCTTGGAAACAGTTGCACAACCAGTATTCAAAGTCTTGATTGGCAGTGGCACACATATTCAGAGCCTTTTTCTGAACTTCAAAACAATGAACACATGCCCACACACATGCACGCACTCACACTTACACACTCACAGTGCATACGTGCACAATACCTCCATGCACACCCACAAGCACACTTATACTCGTCTGCACATTTTATACACACACACTTCACACATGCACATTACACTAATGAGCACACATGCCTTGCACAAACATGTGCGCATGTGCATGCACAAAGCACATATGCACACAAGTTAAAGAAGCACATGATATTTTGCAACAGAAAATGCTTAATGAATCCGACTCTAGTATCATCACAACAAGAGGTATCAGATTTGAAGTAGAGAGAGAATAATAAGGACGTGCAAACCATGCAACGAATGAGCGTCCAGTTGATGCCACGGAAAAAAGGGTGCTTTTTAATTTCATTGGCTCCACTTTGTGAGCCAAGCCTGCTCTCTGGATCTCTCTGCAGCAGCCCGTTCATCAACTGCCTTGCAGCCAGGCTTGTCTGCACACAACATTTTCTTGCTATCAGAACCAGCAATGAGAACTATGAATTAAAGCGTGATGTCAATATTCTTATAGTTTTCTAACCTTGCCAATAAAATACACTTGGATGGGCACCACACGTTCTGGTGAGTCTCCCTAACCATGCACACACACATACACATTCCTATGATAAGACAGAGGTTTGATCACAGACTACAGAAGGCAAATCATACTCGGGCATTGTTTATTCTCTTTACAAATGCAAGGTCTCTGAAATGACCATATATACTAGTAGTTATAGTCCAAATCTATGAGATTGCGCCCATAAGCTGTGAAAGACCTGAGTGACATGCTGGCCAATGATAAAACCAAGAGATAAAGGGGATTTGTATGGTTTATTAACGTTTAATTCCTTTGGTTTGTGTTTAGGGTGCATGCAATTGCTGAAATACCATCTTGGGATGGCTGTTGTTGGAAACTTTTTTCTACATGAAATGTTCGTGTTCAACATAATATCATGGGTGCTGATAAGGGCAAATCTCTTTGTTAAGCGAGTGCCTGAGGAAGAAGTCGCTAGTTGCAATGATCAAGTGACCAAGGTCACCCTCATCTCTCCTTGGGTGCTAGCAAAGACCAACATCAAGGCTCGCATCCAGAGGACTGCATGTGAGCAATCCCAAATACAGTGCCTCTGACTCTCCTCTCCAAAGCCACATCTCAAACAAGCCACCTGTCTGCATCCATATCCTAGCCGTGTGCCCACTGCCAGGGCTCTGTGACCTATCAACCAAAGAAAAAGAGAGACCTTCCTGGGCATGAATTTGTCCCATAGCCTGTGCCAAAAATCTTATAGGAATTTCTGAGATGCACCTATCAATTCTCTGCATCTGAATCCTCCTTCCTAGTTTTACCAAATAGCAAAAAATGAGATCTCTAGCACATCCAAGACACGAGGATCTCTCCAACACCGCTCGCCTAGGTCCCACTTCAATATTTGTAAAGGCCAAGAAGAGGTTGTCGCCTCCTTCCTTGGGATGTCTCTGAAAGAGAGGTTCTCTCACTGAGTCCCAAACTCTACAGACGGATGCTGCAAATCTCTCCTCTGAACTCTGCCGACATGAGAAGCCCTAGGCTCCCAAAGCCTAGAGCCCTCCTAGCTATGGCCGGATCTCATGTACTCTGTGAAGAAGAAGCTGCTTCCAGGGCTCCCTTCTAGGAAGTAAGCCCCTGACAAAGAGATTCACCAAATAAAGCCTTACTCTCGCACTCTGGTTCAACCTCCTTTGGACTGGGGCTGAATAATGACTGACCATGTGACCTTCTCCTTGGATGGACTTCCAATCTCCCCCTGACCAAATGAAACTCCAGATGAGTCTCTTACCTTGGTCGATGCAAAATCAAGGAGCTTGTGTCATTGCTCAAAAGAAAGCGGGCCAATTGCTGCTCCGCCATGATGTCCATGCCTACACGACAATCCAGGTATCACACTGCTGTCCCTCTAGGAACCCAAGTGAAGTTCGTCTGTGAGCTCCCATGAGGATGGAGTGAATCACTAACCCAAATCCTGTAGGATTTATGAGAGTTTATGAGAGCTCCCGAAGCCAAGCAAAACACCTCCATATCAAAAACAAAGGCCATGACCTCCAAATAAACTGATGTATCATCTGCAAATTCAACATCCAAAAGCTCCTAAAGGTTAAACTGCTGTATCAGACCCATTATAATTAAAAACCTCCCATACATCAATCCTTATACATGATTTCTCAATATTACTGCTCCATCTCTCTCTCTCTCTCTCTCTCTCTCTCTCTCTCTCTCATAGGGGAGGCTTTGTGAATTATGGCTTGTGTCAAGGATACTTGGTGATCGGATCAGCGCAGGATATGCAGATGGTGGTAACACAGGATCTGATCACCTTTCTCTCCCTCCCAGCACAATATGTTGGAGCTACATTGATCCCGATGGAAATGTGTAGGGAGACACTCCTAGCATCAAGTAGGGAGCATTGACCATCCAGAGGGAATGGGAGGCGGGGAAGGGGGAGGGGGGGGTCTTACCGTCTACGGTCTTTCACCAGAGACAGTGTTACGCTCAAGTTGAGGCAACATGACCTCGGAAGGGTCAGTCGACATTTTCCTTTAAAGGATCAATGTTTGTATTATATTTGTTTGGGCTTCACGTAAATGATAAAAAAGGAATCAAGGTCAAGGTCCTTGGTGAGGGGGACATGGCATGACTAGGTGGATCTAAGGCTAAGGGGTCTAAATGCATTAAATGTGCCAAGGGGCAAAAGATTTCAATGATATCCCAAGAGATGCATTGAGGAGATGCCCTCAAATGTAGACATGTGGCATACTAGATCCATCTAGGGAATCGTGGGCTTTGGTATTCAGCATGCAGGTACTTCTCACGTGTTAGATTTGGATGAGTTTGCTGAACCAAAGAAATGGCTGGGCGGTTATTCATTGTGCCATCCCCTGTTATTTTGTATTCGTCAAATTCGTGGTCTTGACTGAGCTTGTAGTTTTGGTTGTGATAATTTGGTATCAGAGCCTTGGTCGAATCATTGCATTAGGTTGTGGGAGTTTGGAGCGACGTTTCGCTCAGAGTTCAAGCTCTTCGTTGAAGCATCCGTTGTTGTGAAAGCAACAAAGGAGGTCTCCTCTGTGGATGAGGCATTCGGAGCCGTCGTTGTGTAAGACTTCAATTGCGGAGTTGAAGATCGCTGAGAACTAACCTGAACGGGCGTCGCGCGGCTTGGGTGATGGCGCAATTGTGAGTCCTTGCTTGGCAAGCCTCGTGATGGCAAACTACTACGCGGAGTGGGTGTAGAAAGGATTGCTATGTGCACGTATTGCTCACAGGCTCGACTTGAGATATCCCGTCACCCGCATGGGCATGGGTTCAAGCAGCATCTACAAAATCTAAAAGGCCGAGTCAACGCAAGGCTAGTTGGCGTTCGAATCGTGGGTCAATTGCTCTGCAAAGTTCATGCGCTACGATAATGTTGAACGGATGGCACTCGACCTGCCGGGCCGACAAATGGCTTTGCTAGTCGTGGGCTCGGCTATTGGACCTGGTAGTCCGCAGAGCTACGTGCATTTGCTGTGAACTATTCTTGGGGGAAACTTCCAAGTTTTACATGTGACAGGGAATTCTGGATGGAAAAAGGAGAATAGTGATGCTGACTTGCGCTTAAATCATGAATTGGGGATAAACGCACAACAAAAGGAACACTCTTCGACCAACGAGAAAAAAGGAGAAAGTCGCCTCTTTAGATGTCAAAAATGAGCTATCACTAGAAATAACGGCAGGTTTAAAGAAGGTCGAAATTATTACAACTCAGAAAATTGTGATGGATAAGTGGCCACTAGTGTGGATTGACCTTGAAATGACACTTGCTCTTGATTCGAATTCAACTGTCCTTGGGGACCCTTGGGATAGGTTCGCATCAGCTTGTACTATCCTAGAGTGTGCTGGAGGTTCTTTGTGATCATCTGGGTCAGCTGTAGCTGTCCCATATGTACTTGGGACAAGCCTGCAACCTGCAGGTGGTTCCACATAAGGGCCTGGAGTAGACCCGCTATTTGCGATCAACTCTAGGTGCTAGAACCTTGGCATGTGTTGATCACGTGGAGATACCAGGGGGCTTTCGATTTCCTTTTCTCCTTTGTTTTATTTTGTGGTTAAATTTCTAAAGTTTCAAGGTGTGTGGGCTAGATTGGGAACGAGATTATGCTTTTGGATTTACGGATTTGGAAAGGATTTGAGGTTTCTGAGATTGCAGAGTTTCCTTAGCATAGGGAAAAGTGGTTTTGGTTTGCAGTTTATATATCTCTGGTTAGCTGTAATTTTGGGAGTTGGAATTTCGATTGTAGATACAATTCAGGTGTGTGTTAAAAACACACACACACACCCATTGACCTAAATGGAAGTAGAAGAAGAAGCTTCTAGGGTGGATCCCGTAGAGTCGGGAGTCCGGCCAACCCCGCAGGTGTCGCATCCAGTGTCATGACAAGAGAAATGATTATTTAGTTAATTAATAGTCATTAGAACTTTATTATTGTTAGGCGCCAATTTGATGGTGCGGTTATATGTTTGTATTTATGATCGATCAAGCGGTGTAAATAGTACCGCCAAAACTATGTAACATTGGCCAATGATTAGTAATAAAGATGTGCACACACGTGTCTAGGTCCTAGGGGCAATAGGAAAGGGAAAGGGTGCATTAGAGTGCATTGAATGGTAGGTGCATGGGTCATAGGCTAAGGGTAGGTGTAGATGGGAAGATGGAACTTGAGTGATCTCAAGGGACATTAATGAAAGGGTATCACCCTTTCATTGTGAATCTCACGTAGCATTCTTTCTACCACGTTGCATTCATCCGTCATCTCTCTCCCACCTTGCATGTAGGTCGAAAAAGAAACAAGTACTCTCACGAGGGCGCTCTTCCCCATTGGAGGGCCAATCGGCATTCAAATTCTGCATGCATTGCACACATTTGCATTTTCGAATCGTGTGGATTTCCACATTTGGTATCAGAGCGGCGACGATCCACGGGCGGGACGAGAAGAGGGCGACAGTTGTGAACGACGGAAGTCGCAAGAGAGGTTGGCGGAAAAGGATCACGATCGATCGATCTCGAGGTTCTGAGACAAGGGGTTTTTTCTGAAAAATTTTGGCCTTCAACGGCGAACGGCGAACGGGGTGTTCTCTTTTGCCCCCCCCCCCCCCCCCCCAATGTGAATGTACCCTTAAACCGTGAGAAAAAGGGATTCCCGTTCTACCCAACCGGAAGTCGGATCGGAATAAGATTTTAAGGGAGTGATCCACCCATCAAGTAACCCCTATAACGGTATCTAGAGCTCCAATCCGCTCAAAACAAGTAGCCCAAACGGAGCGTACCAGTTTACAGCAGAAATACAAGAAGAAAAGCTTCAAAGAGAAGGGAAAGGAGGTCATTTTAAGTGTCTTCTCAACACAAACGAAGCGGGATTCGGATGAGTACCACCACCTCTACAACACTTGAAGTTTGCTGTAAAATAAACCTTCTTTTTTGAAATTACAGCAAGACATTTTCTCTCTTGTATTAATAAAAGGAAAGAATGGAAGGGGAAGGGACATATAACAATGAACTTATTCCTTTTCCTCCATTACCCCAAGGAGAGAGAGAAAGAACACCTTCAGCCCCTCTTGAAGAGGATGGATTAGGTGAGAGTTATACACATCTTGAGTATGATAACCCACAAATAGATTTACAGCAGTCTCTCCTTCAAGAACCTACTGATAGGGAGTTCTCCTTTCGTAATGAAAGAAGAAATGAGACCAGCCAAGAACAAGGTGATGAGTTCACGCCTTTAACTCAAAACCCAATACACATGGATTCTAATCCAAGTGCAAGAGGAAGAGAGGAGACTCCTGTTGATAAGCTGGTTTTCCAGCTTAGCAATATGATTGAGCAGTCCATTATGACAAGATTAGGGACTAAGAGGACTTTAAACTTCGGGGATGAAGAGTTGAGTAACCCTTCTAAGAGGTCCAAATTCCAACCGGGAGAGAGAATTGAGTTCCTGAAATATGATGGGGCAAGGGAGGCTGACAAAATCCTCAATTGGATTCGTCATTTTGAGCTATACTTTGCCCATCAAGACAAGACCGAGCAAGAGAAGCTTGCTCTTGCCACATTGCATCTGCAGAAGGATGCTCTAATGTGGTGGTCCTTGTCACAAACAGGAAAAGAGCCTATTCATGAATGGGCTAAATTTGTGGAGCAACTAAAAACCACTTTCATGCCACCGAGGCATGAAGAGAACCTAACCTAACCTTTCGTTGGGAGAGGTTTAGGCAGTTCGATAATGAGAGTAATGCAGATTTTACAGCCAGATTTTGGAAACTCTCTCTAGAGTTACCCGAAAAGAGTGAGGAAGATAGGAGAAAGAAGTATTTAGCAGCTTTAAGCCCAAAAGTAAGGTACGAGGTTGAAATGTTTAACCCGACCACGCTTAAGGACCTCACTAAGCTGGCTGAAATAGCCGAGAGAAAATTGAATCCTCGTAAACCCTTCAATAAGGAGTATGGGTCATCATCTAAGACCAATAATATACCCACTTTTAGGAAACCAAACCGGTTTAAGAATAATAAAGGGAAGGGTAAAGCTCTTGTAAGGAATGTGAATAGCCAATCACGTCTTGGATGGGTGCCATTTCCTTCTATGACTGACGAAGAGAAGAGGAAGTTGATTAAGGAAGGAAAATGTTTCGGTTGTAAGAAACATAAGCCAGGGCACGTATGGCATAAGTGTCCCGTTCTCTTGGCTAAGATTGCCAAGACGAATTCAGTAAAAGGAAAAGCCAAGGCATCCAAGCAGGAGGGTGAGGCTTCTACCTTGTCACCCTCGAAATCTACTGTGACTATCCAATAGTGAATGCTGTCCATTCAGCCAATACCTTTGGGCCTCATGATCTTTTTAAGGTGTATGGATTCGTGAATGGACAGAGAATAGTGGTTCTCCTAGATGATGGATGTAATTATGACTTAGTAAGTGATAGATTGGCAAAATTACTCCATCTTAAACCAGAACCTATAAAAAACATGTCGCTTTCAGGAGCTTTTAGGGGACACAATGAAGAAGACACATCCATAGTACGAAATATTCCTTTTCGTATACAAAAATATAGAGATTGAAGGGATTTTCTAGTAGCCCCTTTACAAGACGTTGACATGATACTAGGTAAACCATGGCGGTATGATTTTAACCCTGCTATTCATCCTCATACTCATCATTGTTGCTTTGTACATAAGGATGAAAACATAAGGATCGTAGGGGATCGGGACGTGTATACAATTCCATTGATTACTCCTACCCAAGCCAAAAGATTGGTAAAAAGAGGGGTAGATTGTAATCTTGTGTATATACGGGATTCACGAGATCTTCATATCTCAAAAGAAGATCGGAAGAGAAATGAGTTCCTTAGAGCTTATGAGGATCGATTTTCAAGAGATGACTCATTCGAACTACCCATGGAGAGAGAAGATGATCATGCCATAGACTTAGAGCCAGGAGCTTCCCCTCCATGTAGAGCCCCATATAGGATGAACAGGATAGAAATGGAGGAGGTAGAAAAACAAATTGAAGATCTGTTGCAAAAAGGCCTGATTCGACCAAGCAGTTCTCCATTTGGAGCACCTGTATTATTGGTTAAGAAGAAGGATGAATCATATCGTATGTGTATAGATTACCGTGCTTTGAATAAACTTACGATTAAGAACCGGTATCCGATTCCAAGAGTGGATGATTTATTGGATATGCTTAAAGGTGCTAAAGTTTTTAGCAAATTGGATTTGAAATCTGGTTATCATCAACTTCGTATGAAAGCTGGGCATGAACATAAGACTGCTTTTCGCACTCTCACTGGACATTATGAGTTTTTGGTCATGCCTTTTGGCCTAACTAATGCTCCAGCCACTTTTAGTAGGCTGATGAGAAGGGTTTTGCGACCCTACTTGGGTAAATTTGTCATAGTCTTTTTTTATGACATTTTAGTGTTCAGCCAGAATGAGGAAGAGCATAAGGATCACCTTGCTAAGGTGATGGAGCTCCTAAGGAAGGATCGATTGTTCTTAAATATCAAGAAGAGTGAGTTCTTCAAGACAGAAATAGAGTATTTGGGACACATTGTGTCTGCCGAGGGAATTCGGGTTGACCCTAAAAAGGTCAAGGCCATAATTGAATGGCCAATACCCAAAAACTTACATGAGCTGAGATCCTTCCTAGGGATGTGTAGTTATTATCGCAGATTCATTAAGAATTTTGCACGTCTTGCTTCCCCACTAACAGATTTGTTGAAGAAGCATTCCTTGTATGAGTGGGGAGAGGTTCACCAAGTAGCTTTTGAGGAGCTTAAGAGAACATTAGTGACTGCACCAGTGTTAACACTTCCGGACATGGACAAAGAGTTCTTTGTTGTATGTACGGATGCTAGTGGTATCTCGATTGGGGCAGTGTTGATGCAAGGAGGGCATCCCATTGCTTATGAGAGTAGAAAACTTCAAGGGGCTGAATTGAAATATATCACGTATGAGAAGGAGTTATTGGCAGTCATTCATGCTCTAAAGTTATGGAAGCATTATTTATATGGTTCTGCTTTAAAAAGATGTATTGGTTTTCCTATTTTCGTGTGTGGCTTCCTAACATGTCCTGTTATGGACCATATACTGTTTCCTGACTTGTGTGCTCCTGTGAGCTTCCCCCCTACCGCCGCTCGCTCTACCTCCCTTAGCTCCTCCTCCCGCCGCCACCACCTCCGCTCCCTTCCCTCCCCTTCCGCCCTCGCCCCCCGCTCCCCCTCCCCCTCACCCGCCGGCCACCTCGCTGCGCCCCTCCCCTCGCCTCGCCTCGCTCTCGCCCCCCCCCCTCGCTGTTCTCTCTCGCCCCCCGCCGCTTCGCTCCAAACCACCCCCCCCTCACTGTTCTCCCGCCCCGCCCCGCCGCGCCGCTCCATCTCCCCTCACCCCCCGCCGCCCCCTCCCTTCGCCTCTAATCCCCCCTTCTCCCCCGCTCCTTCTCACTTCACCCTCGCCGCCCCCTCCTTACGCCTCCACCCCCCCCCTTCCCCTCGTCTCAGCCGCCCTCTCATCCCCCCCCTCCGCTCTCATCCACTCCGCCCCCCTCCGCCCCACCTCGCTTCACCCCTCCCCCCCCCTCGCTTCGCCTCACCCCCTCCCTCCCCCGCTCTGCCTCACCCGCCGTCCCCTCTCACCTCACCCGCCCCCCCGCCTCCATTTCGCTCTCCCCGCCCCCCGCTTTACCTCTCCACCCCCGCCACCCCCCCCCCCCCCCGCCCTCCCGCGCCCTCCCGTTCCCCGCACCCCGATCCCTTCACCCCGCCCTCCGCTCCAACCCCCCCCGCCCCCTCACCCCGCCTCGCCCGCCTCACCCCCAGGCTCCACCTACCGCTTCGTCCCCCCTTTTTTGGGGTGGCAGCCTGTTCATACTCCCCATCGGAAGCTTGCAGTTAGTCTTGGCGGTATGGCGGCCCCCTGCCCGGATCCGGAGGCCCAGTCGGACCCTCCCTCTCCAGATGCCTACCGCGTTATCCTGACAGAGCGACAGTCATCTCGTGTTCAGGAGGTTGCCCCACCTCGGTGGATGGGAAGATTATCATGATAGTCCCGTGGTACCGTGGATTCAGCGCAGCGGAGTTCGATGCTCGGTTCCGCATACCTCGACACCCAGTGACACTTGTTTTTCCAGGGCTTGCTGCAGAGTTGCGCCCGATTGTCAGGGACTTGGGCTCCCATTTTGGCTGGGTTATGCACGACACCTTTGCCGACGCGGTGACCACGGCAGGAGCCCCCCGAGTCCGAGTGGCGGTGGCGGATCCTGCGACTCTCCCTGATGTGATCGAGATTGTGACAGGTGCCGGCAGTATCACCCAGAGCATGATAGTCACCGGACAGCCAGGTCAGTGCCTGCGGTGCCACGGCTTTGGGCACTTGGCGGCTGCTTGTCCACGGTTCGCCAGCTCGTCTCGACCTCCCCCGCCCCCGACCCCTCCGCCCCCACCCCCACCCCCTGGACAGCCACGTCAGGAGGAGCCGAGACAGCAGGAGTCGGGTCCAGAGGTTGTGGGCGGTTGGACCGAGGTTAAAAGGAAAAGGGGAAAGAACAAGAAGACTTCGGATAAAGGCAAGGAGGCAGAGGTTACCCTTCCTGCAGCAGCACCCCAGAGACCTGTCAGGCAGCCGCCCCAGGGGTCTGGGAGAGCTTCTTCTTCGACGGCAGCCCGCCCTCCACAGCCTCAGTTCCCCCTCTCTCCCGTTCCCCCGCCCCTTTCCTCCCCGCCCCAGCCCCCTCCCCAGTCTCCCCCCCCCCCCCCGTCGCCCGACCCGCAGTTTCAGCCCCTGCCTCCTCTTCCTCAGTCTTCTCTTCCTCCCTCTCAGCCCCAGCTCCAGCTGCACCCCCATCCCCCCCCCCCCCTGGTCCCCCTCGCCTCTCCCTCAGAGTTAGCTGCACCACCGGCTTCCCAGCCGTGTGCAGCCCCCGCTCCACCTCCTCCACCTCCTCCGCCAGTCGCCTCCGTGGAGTCAGAGCTGCCTATCCCTCAGCCTCCTCCCCCTCCCCCCTCGCTGGCAGGACACCCGGAGTCTACACCACCAGTGGAGCAGGCTTCCCTTCCCGCTAGCCCCTCAGTGGTAGACTCAGTTGGGTCTCAGCTCCATGAGAGAGAGCTTCCGCGAGACTTCTACAGATCTGGCCCCTGGGACTACCTGGATGTAGCCGACCTTGGGACCTTCCCGGCTTGTCTCGACATCAGTATTTTCCTGCTCCGCAAAGGGGCGGATGGGAGGATTGGTGCCTTGGCTCCCAGGGATGGCCCTAGCTTCGCTTTCACGTTCCTCAGTGATGGCACCGAGACCTGGACAGACGACTCGGTTTGGGAGGCTCTCAGAGAGCAGACGCACGCCCAGGTGTGTTCCTGGATAGGCCCGTCCGGTGGGCAGCTCCTCGAGACTCAGTGGTCCGAGGGCGACGTGCGCTTGCGGTGGCGTTGCGCCGCCAAACGCTTCCGACTGATAGTGATCCTCCGACCTCCCCTGTCATGGCCTCTCCCCCAGGATGTCAGAGCTTGGTCCCAGCAGAAACTCCGAACCTTCTACGGGATGACCTCTTCAGAGATCTCGAGCTGGCTCGAGAAAGCATTTGTTCATGGCACCAAAGGCCTCTCGCCTTTGCTGAAGGTGTTGAAGAACGGGCAGGACGACCCCGTCTCCCCCTCCAAACCTTCTCATAAGCGGCAGCGCCTCCATTCCGATACGTCTGGTTCTTCTTCGACTTCGACCGCGAGCAGACAGTTGTTCGCAGCCCCCCCTCCCTCTCCATGAGCTTACACCTCGTATCCTGGAATGTGAACGGGTTTCACTCCTCTGGCACCCGTGGTCCCAGGAAGCTCATTTTGCGGCAGGAACTTCAGCCTGCAGTGATTGGTCGTTTGGATGTACTTCTGCTCCAGGAGCACAAGCTTTCTGTGGCTCATTCCCGTAGCTGCGGGAAGATTCTCCCTGGACGGTCCTACACTTACTGGGAGCCTTCTATCGGCGCTCAGGGGAGGAGTGGGGGTGTCTGTACTTCCGTGTGCGAGCAGTTAGCCCAGGGAGTTTTTGGTCACGGCACGTTGATTCCTGGCCGAGCCCTTTGGGTAGGCCTGGACCTGGAGGGATCCAAAATAGGCATCCTCAACATTTATGCCCCCACAGACCTCCGTTGCAGAGCCACCTTCTGGAGGACACTTACAGGGATTCTTCCAGACATGGATTCCTGGATTGTTGGAGGAGACTTCAACAACCTGGAGACCCTGGAGGACCAGCAGGGCAGAGGCCCGGAGTTCACAGGTATGGCCCAGGCAGAGCAGTCAGCTTGGGACTCTTTCATCTTCGAGACGGGAGGGAGGGACAGCTGGAGAGACCCGTCCTTCCGGCGTTGGCACGGGAGCCTGGACTTCTCCTGGGGCTTCCGCAGGGAAGGAGGCAGACTCCTGGAGAGGCTTGATAGATTTTATGTCAGTGACTGGGCCATCAGCAGAGGCGGCCAGGCGGGTATAGTTCCAGGGACGACACTCTCCGATCATGCGCCTGTGCTCCTTTCCTTAGATTCGGCAGCCCAGACCCTCCCCTCCCGATCTTGCAGGATTCCCGACTCCATCTTCTCGAGGGTGGACGTGCGCAGTAGCATTTGCAGTCTTTGGGACAGAGATTGGGGGGAGGGCGTGGATCTGGTAGACTCAGTCGCACAGGCTCTGCAGGAGTCTAGCCAGATCTGCCAGCTCGCAGCTTTACAGGTTCGACAGGATTGGTGGGACAGAGAGAGAGCTCTTCGGAGGGACCTCGCCTCCATTCAGCAACTCCAGCAGGCTTCCCCGGGTTCGGAGGAGCTGCGGATCCAGGCCCTTCGAGCCAGAGCCCTCCTGGAGGAGACTTTCCAGCGTCGCTCCGAGTTTTCCTTTCACGCCTCTCGCTCCTTTTGGGCCCGAAAGGGTGACCGGATGTGCAGGGAGTTCTTTAGGACGCATGGCCAGAGAGCTGCAGGTGATCAGCTTCGGAGTCTCAGGACAGCGGAGGGTCACATCGTTACGGATCCAGGGGAGGTCCTGGGGTTGGCCACGGACTTTTACAGGACCCTCTTCCAGCAGGAGCCGCTTGCCCCTCGTGCCAGTCGGGCCCGTGAGGAGGTGTGGAGGCACATTCCATCCCTGGTCCAGCCTAGCATGCAGGCGACGTTGTTGGCGCCTTTCACCTCGGATGAGATGTTGGAGGCCTTGATGGCTATTGATGGTCAGAAGTGCCCAGGTGAGGATGGGCTATCCCGAGCTTTCTTCACCTCCTTCTGGGACCAGATCCATCAGCCCCTCCTTGCAGCTCTGCAGGGAATTTTCAGCAGCGGGCAGATGCCAGAGAGCCTTTCCTCGGGACTGATTTGCCTCATCCCGAAGGGAGGAGATAGACAGGAGATCCGCCAGTGGCGTCCGATCACTCTCCTTACCACTGCCTACAAAATCCTCGCCAAGATGATCAGTGCCAGAGTTCGACCTCTACTTCCAGACCTCGTCCATGACACTCAGACAGGCTTTGTCCAGGATCGTAGTATCCTGGATAATGTCTTCACCTTTTCAGAGGCGGCGGAGTGGGCTCAGTACAGCGGATCACACCTTGCCATTTTACTTCTCGACTTCGAGAAGGCCTACGATCGCGTGGATTGGTCCTTTTTGGAGGGGACGCTGGAGCGGCTAGGTTTCCCGGCAGGCTGGATTCAGGGTATCTCAGCTTTGTACAGGACAGCGTCCAGCAGGGTCATCATTGGAGGCAGGATGGGTGAGCGATTCAGCTTGGAGAGATCAGTACGTCAGGGCTGTCCCCTGGCTCCTTACCTGTTTCTCTTCTTCGCCGAGGCCATGACTTACTACCTTCGGGCGAGGTCCACAGGGCTCAGGGGTGTTCGCCTTCCACTCCGGGAGGACACGGAGCTTCTGGACTCAGAGTACGCAGATGATACAGCCCTTTATGTCCAGGACGATGAGAGGATGCTAGAGAGGGTGCGGATGGCCCTGGAGGTTTTCTGCTCGGCCGCTGGTGCGAAAATCAACTGGAACAAATCAGTTGGTTTTCTCACAGACCCGGGGGCGTGTTCTCAGTGGGGGCGATTTCTGGGCTTCAGATGGATTCCACGTGGACAGACAGCTAGATACCTTGGCTTCCAGGTTGGCCTAGACATTACGCCAGCTCAGCAGTTTCTCCCGGTGCTAGATTCCATCCGACGGAAGCTGGCTTTCTGGAGCACTGCTAAGCTTTCCCTTGCAGGTCGTGCTTTGGTAGTTAACCAGGTCCTTCTAGCCACGGCTTGGTATGTGGCTTCCTGTTGGTGCTTCTCGAGATCCAGCGTGGCACAGCTCAGGAGGTTGGTTCGGAACTTTCTTTGGTCTGGGGAGGATGGGCATAGAGATACCAGAGCCAGGGTTGCTTGGCAGACAGTCATTCTTCCGCAGGCTGAGGGTGGTCTGGGGGTCATTGATCCAGAGCTTCAGAGTCAGGCCTTGTTAGGCAAGCTTATCATCCGCGGTTTGACCCCAGGGGGGCAGACGTGGAAGATGTTACTTCAGCAGGGAGTCGGCTCTTGTGTCCCGCGCCGAGGTGGAGAGTGGCTACCGTCCTTCAGGTGGATCTTCACTTCCGCCCCGCTCACTCAGCCCCGCTCCCCACTCGTTCGTAGCCTCCTCATGGTTTGGAGGCGGCTCCGTCCCAGTCTCATTCAGTCCCAGCCCAGCTGTCAGGAGGAGATCGATCGACAGCCGCTCGTCTGGAATGGGCAGGTCAGAGACGCCGAGGGCCTTCAGTTGGGGGAGAGATCACATATCAGGTGGGACGGCTGGATGAGGGGGCCAGCCCGGTCCCTTCGAGTTTGGAGGGATACGTACAGACATCTGGAGATGGCCGATCTTGCAGACGCAGCTGGAGGTGCACGCGGAGTCCAGGCGAGACGCACAGAGATCGACGGTGCGATCCCAGCCGCTTGGTTAGCTCCACCTGAGCCTCAGGTCCTCATGCCTGGAGACACCCACTGGCTGGGACAGTTCACCCCCCGTGGCATCCCACTGGTGGTCGCAGGACGTTTGGATGACTCCTCTATTGCCTTCTTCGCGGTTTCAGGGGATGGACGACTCAGGAGAGAGGATGCGCTCATCGACCCCCTACTCCCGTGGCAGAGGGTTAGGGTCGTAGGCCTTCTGGGGAAGGTCTGGCATACCGACCCTAGTATCGAGCAGGACCAGCTGCAGCTTTGGCGTCTTTGGCTCTGGGAGGGGCGGGCCTTGTCAGAACTTGAGTGGGACCCAGGAGAGTGGTGGTGGCCAGAGATTGTGACAGGACAGGGGCCGACTTCCTTCTTCGCTTACAGTACGACTCTGGGCAGGCGAGTTCTCGGGAGGATGCAGAGCCGCCCCCCCACCCAGCGTCCTAGCTGGTACGCACAGGGTATTTCCAGGTTCTTTTTGCAGGCATTCTGGAAGGCCTTGTGGGAGAGCTGGCGGCCGCGGAAGATCTCATACTTCCTGTGGCTTCTTACCCACAAAGGTCTTCCAGTGGGGAGCTGGTTGAGGCAGATAGGCCAGGACGGTTGTTGCCAGATCTGCCATGCGGATGAGGAGTCACCAAAACACTGCCTGTGGAGCTGCACGCGCGCCCAGGAAGTGTGGAGGTGGACTTTCGGGCTTCTTGCTCGAGCAGCACCAGAGCTAGGAGTGATCACTTGGGGCGCGTTCTGTTGGTGCAGCACCGCACCTGGTCTTCATCACTTGTTCGAGGCATGCCAGCAGGACCCCACTTTCCTTATCACACAGGGGACGTGGGGGCCGCTCGAGGGTATCCCACAGCACCTAGCAGAGGCTGATACAGGAGTTCGGGAGCGGCAGCCAGTCTGGGAGATTATCAGCAGCATTACAGGATGGCACATCTGGACCTCGCGCTGCGCGCAGATTCTTGGTGGCACCTCCTTCTCGACTGCCCAGATCATGGCGGAGATTTGGAGTGAGATTATTCATACCCTCAGAGGCCAGTGGGACCAGATTCAGGGAGACTCCCGGGCCGGTCAGGAGAAGCGGAGACGCTTCCTCCAGGCTTGGGACACACAGAGCCTCTTCTTCGAGCAGACTACGCAGGGCCTTCGGTGGCACTACTCACCACCCCGATGGCTGTTCATTCACACTCAGCATATCCCTCCGTGAGAGTATGATCTATTATGCTACCTTTTGGGCTGCGTCCGGTTTGTGAACGCAGCCCGTCAGCTATAAGCTGACCTCTTGTATCTTGTTTTCGAAGTAATATAATTAGCACTGTTTTTTCGGGAAAAAAAAATATGGTTCTGCTTTCAAGATTAAGACTGACCATCAAAGTATCAAGCACTTGTTCTCTCAACCCATTGTCTCTTCAAGACAAATCAAATGGGCTGAATATATTCAATCCTTTGGGCAACCAAATATCGAATATCAGCCGGGAAAGGAGAATTTAGTAGCTGATGCTTTGAGTAGACGGCCCCAAGTTAATCACGTTTCTGTGATTAAGGAGAAATCATTAGGAGCAATGGTTGAAGCTTATCCTTTAGATGAGGACTTCGCTGACATTTATGGGAAGATTCAACGTAATGAGGTTGGGGATTTAGAGGCTTATTCCATCGTGGATGGATACTTATTTTTGGGACGTGCCATATGTGTACCCAAAACATTTCGGTATCTAGTCATGAGTGAGTTACATGCGAGTCCATATTCTGGACATAGAGGTATTAGAGGAACCATTGACAATATTGAGAGATACTTCCATTGGCCTAAACTTCACAAAGAAGTTTCGACCTTTGTTCAACAATGTGACGTATGTCAGCGCATTAAATCTGACACAAGTAAGACTGCTGGTCTTTTGCAGCCTTTGCCTATTCCTTCGGAAAGGTGGGAACACATTACAATGGATTTTGTGTCTGGTTTCCCCAAGGTTGGTCAGTTTGAGGAGATTTTCACTGTTATAGATAGGCTGAGTAAACAAGCTCATTTTATTCCCTGTAAAAAAGAGTTGTCTGCTCCTGAAACAGCAAGGTTATTCATTAGGGAAATCTTCAGGTTACATGGGTTACCAAAATCCATTGTATCCGATAATGATGGCCGTTTCATTAGCAACTTTTGGACAGCTCTATTAGAGAATCTCGGAACCAAACTGAAATTTACTACAGCCTTCCATCCTCAAGGAGATGGACAAAGTGAGAATGCCAATCAAACCATAATTACTTTACTTCGAGCTTATGTCCATGACCAACCTAGAAGGTGGCCAGAGTTCTTACCCATGTTAGAGTTTGCTTATAATAACACTGTACATACTTCCACCAAGAAAGCCCCATTTGAAATCATCTATGGGCAATGTTTACCCACTCCAATAACACACTTGGGGGAGCGAATTTTTGCTGCTGACCAGTTTGCTGAGGATATGTCACAGGTTATTGAGCAGGTAAAAGAACATATTAAGAAGGCCCAGGTTCAACAATCCAAGGCAGCCAATAAAAAAAGAAAAGAAGTTTATTACAAGGAGGATGATTGGGTTTTATTGAAGATTGATAAAAGAAGAATCAAGTCAGTGAGAGGAAGTACCAAACATGTCAAGCTAGCACCGAAGTTTTATGGTCCATTTCAGATTTCAGCAGCTTTATATCCAGAAGAAGGATCCAGAGCGTATGAGCTGAAGTTACCAGCCCACTAGCATATGAAGAACATCTTTCATGTGAGCAATTTGAAGAGATACCATGGCGATACTTCTGCGTTTTTGGATACTCAGCAGCAAGAAGAACCTGAACTTGAAGATGGGACTGAAGTTCTTACTCCGGAACAGATCGTAAGATCGTATACCATAAAGAGAAGAGTACTCGTGGAAAGAAGAGATATATGTATTTACTGAAGTTTAAAAACCAGCCAGCTAGTGATGCACAATGGATGGAAGAAGAGTTCTTTACAGATTTTCCACAGATACTCGCAGATTACAAAGAGGCGATGCAATGGCAGAAGTAACAAGAGAAAGTGCACATAAGAGGAAGAGACAAGCAATAATCCAGAAGAGGACTTCTGCTCATTCAAGCAGGAGGGAGTGTCATGACAAGAGAAATGATTATTTAGTTAATTAATAGTCATTAGAACTTTATTATTGTTAGGCGCCAATTTGATGGCGCGGTTATATGTTTGTATTTATGATCGATCAAGCGGTGTAAATAGTACCGCCAAAACTATGTAACATTGGCCAATGATTAGTAATAAAGATGTGCACACACGTGTCTAGGTCCTAGGGGCAATAGGAAAGGGAAAGGGTGCATTAGAGTGCATTGAATGGTAGGTGCATGGGTCATAGGCTAAGGGTAGGTGTAAATGGGAAGATGGAACTTGAGTGATCTCAAGGGACATTAATGAAAGGGTATCACCCTTTCATTGTGAATCTCACGTAGCATTCTTTCTACCACGTTGCATTCATCCGTCATCTCTCTCCCACCTTGCATGTAGGTCGAAAAAGAAACAAGTACTCTCACGAGGGCGCCGCCCAAGTAGTGGATGCCACTTCATCTTTCTGCTATTTTATCCACCACCTATCCGCTGCCTCATTAAACATATGGGTGGCCTCGCGGATTTTCTTCATATCATTCCGGATTTCACAAATGGCGAAAGCCTCATCTCATTTGTGTAACCAGGTCTCTATGATATCGGAACTACGGTCAGACATCCGACCAGAATACTTTTGTGGCCTATAATTGGCAATATTAGGCACCTTAGCCCTTCTAGGCTCGACCGTATGAACACTGGTTTCAGGCTCCATTGGAGATTTACCTTTCTCTTCACAGATGGTCTAGTAGACATACTATGAACCATTTTCCTGAGCTTGGATTGCCCTACATTTGCTTGTAACTGTTACGCTAAAATCTGTTGCAAGGCATCCTCCAATAATGCAATTCTACCAGATAGTGTATGGCCTGCTGGATGTGGAAATCCACACTATTCGAAAATGCAAATGACTAAAGAAGCATCCTGAGCTTGGGATCAGTATCGAAACCTACGTCAAAGAAATTTATCAGTGGCGGAATACACTGATAAGTTTAGAGAAAGTGTAATGAAGGTTTATGAACCTCTACCTCAGTCAATCCAGGTAAAAGATTTTATCTTTAGACTGAATGATCGGATCAAGATGGAAGTTCGGGCTAAGTATGCAAACACGCTAGATGAAGCAATTGCCATAGCCTTGAACTATGAATATGCTAAAGGAAACAGACCAAGTGGGTTTGTGCAAGTTGGGACTCGGTATGAGTACCCAAAGAAAACTGGGTTTAAGAAGAAGTGGATTAGCAAAGGGAGTGCCTCACAGCCTGGTGGTCAAGCCAAGCAGGCGAAGCCAGTTGAGACTCCTAAACCAAGTACCACCATTGGAATAAAAAGAAAAGTAATACCAATGGCAGCCCGAGCTTGGTCGAAGTCTTCTTTAAACCCAGAGCAAAGAGAAAAAGCGAGGAGAGAAGGCATGTGTTTTGGATACCTTCAGCCTCATCAATGGAAAGATTGTCCACGAAACAAGGATCATCGGATGGCTGAGATAGTGATCTCAGAATGCGACATGGAAATGGAGGGAAGTCCCAAAGCAGAACAGATGCAGATTCAGCTAGCGGGATCTTCTCAAAGGTCAGTACCTATTTTGTTATGTGTGTCTGTTACTAAGTTAGTAACTAGTGCACCTGATAATGTCATGTCAAAGCCCGCAGCAACAGGGTATACAGCCTTTAACGATACATAGTTAATTAAGATGAAGGGGCAAGTAGCCAATCATGACGTCATTGTGTTGTTTGACTCAGCGTCAATGCACAATGTAATTAACTCCAAGCTTGTAAAGAGGCTGAAATTAAAGACTAGCCCATCTGACTATGCATATACAGTCAAAATGGCAGACGGAAGTTCAACTGAAGTATGGGACCAAAGGATTACCCAGTTGGGACTTCTAATTCAAGATTATACTGAGAAGCTTGATTTTGAAATGACAAAGCTTGCTCACGCTGACATAGCCCTGGGTAAGGCTTGGCATTCTAGGAAGAATCCAGCCATAGATTGGAAAAAGCACATTTATCAATTCAAGATGGATGATGTGTTGTATGTCTTACGAGGTGAAAAAAATATACCTCAAGGACCGTTGGTTTCCGTAATGGAAGTTCGAAAAGCTCAAGAAGAGTTTTTGTTTCTTTGTACAGCGTCGGTAGAGCCGATTGATGGTCCTTCGGCTAGCACTGATGTTACCCGAAGTGGAGAGATGGTCAAATTGGCTGATCAAATAGCAAAGGAGTTCTCCGATTGTTTAAGGGATGAGTTACCTTATGGGTTACCTCCAGAGCAAAATGTTCAACATAAGATTGAACAAATCCTAGGGACACAACCTGTAAATAGACCTCCCTATAGGTTAAGTTTTACCGAAGAAGCGGAGGTACAAAGACAACTAGAAGAATACCTCAAGCTGGGGCACATTCAACTCAGTTTCTCACCTTTTGCTTCGCTAGTGATTTAAAAAAAAGAAAGATGATACTTTTCGCCTTTGTATAGATTACAGAGCATTGAATAATATCACTATTAAGCGCAGGTATCCAATGGCTCGGATCGATGATTTGCTAGATGCGTTACATGGGGCCATAATTTTCAATAAGATAGATCTTAAATGTGGCTACCATCAGATCCATATTAGAGCCGAGGATGTGCATAAAACCGCTTTTAGAAGCAGGTTTGGACATTACGAGTTTTTGGTAATGCCGTTTGGACTTACCAATGCTCCAGCTACATTCGTCATGCTTATGAACGATCTACTACGTCAGTATATCGGGAAGTTTGTAGTACATTTTATTGACAATATTCTTGTATTCAGTAAAAGTATTGTTGAGCATTATGAACACTTAAGAATAGTGTTCAATACTTTAAGGAAAGCCAATCTTTATGTAAATAACAAGAAAACTGTATTATGTATGGTAAGACTTGAATATTTAGGATTCATTATTACTCCTGAGAGGGTAGAAATGGATCTAAAGAAAGTGGCTGCGATACTGACTTGGCCTATCTCTCAGAATTTGACCGCTTTGCAATCATTCTTGGGATTTGTCCAATTTTATCGAAGGCATATCAAAGGGTATTCCGAAATAGTATCGCCATTGACTGATCTAACCTCAAATAAAGTACCTTTTATATGGGGACAGAATCAACAGGAGAGTTTTAACACCAGAAAACAAGCTGTGGTCTCAGGACTGGTGTTAAACATAGTTGATCCCCAGAAACCGTTTTTCCTTGAAACCGATGCAAGTGGCATTGCGGTAGGAGCAGTTCTCCTCCAAGAGTTAAGGCCAATAGCCTTTGAAAGCAAGAAGCTTTCTCCCTCTCAACGAAGTTGGCCAACTCATAAATTAGAGTTGTATGCTATTATCCATGCTCTGAAAACATGGAGACATTATTTATATGGATCAGAGTTTTATGTTGATGTTGATCATGATACTCTGAAACATTTTTGTAAACAACCTGACTTGAGAGGCCGCCAAGCTAGGTGGGCAGAACTCATGCAGGAGTTTAACTTGACGATTCGGTACCGAAGAGGGAAGGATAATAAAGTTGCTGATGCGTTCTCACACATTATGCATAGTATGAGTTTCACAGTATTAGAAGGTGCTCTAATTACCGAGATAAGAGAAACTCAAAAGGTGGACGAGTTCGTCCAGAGCCTTTGGCCTAAGGCTCATGTATTCAAACCCAGGGAAAAGGGTGACCTGGCATCCAGAAAAGGCCAAACTTATGCAAGATATACCATAAGAGATGGTATGCTGAAAAGAAATGGTACGGTAGTAGTACCTAATCAGAATGATCTCAGACAGAGAGTCATTCAACAATGCCATGATAGCCCATGTGCGGGACATCCAGGAGTCAAGAAAACGTATGATCTCGTGAAGCAAGATTTCTTTTGGCCGAAAATGAAAAAACATATTCATGAATATGTGACATGCTTTTCGTGTCAGGTAAGTAAGGTAGAGCGGGTGAAGCCACCTGGACTTTTACAACCTTTGGAAATACCACTAGGTAGGTGGGAGAGTATTTCCATGGACTTTATTGTAGGTCTGTCTACAACACAAGGTGGATATGATTCTATCCTTGTGATAGTTGATCGTCTTACTAAGATGGCTCACTTCATTCCAACTAGAGAGTCTCTTACTGCCCCGCAAGTGGCGGATTTTTTTATTAAACATATATTTCGTTTGCATGGATTATCCAAATCTATAGTGTCAGACAGGGATGTCAAATTTACCAGTCATTTTTAGACTGCAGTGTTTGAGACACTAAGGACTGAGTTGGGAATGAGTTGTGGGGATCATCCAGAAACGGATGGTCAGACGGAAAGAATCAACCAAATTTTAGAGGATATGCTTAGAGCATATGTGTCATTGAGGCAACATACATGGGACAAGTGGTTGCCATTGTTAGAATTTGCCTACAATGATAGAAAACATTCCTCTACAAGGTTCAGTCCGTTTGAACTGAACTATGATTATAGACCAGCAAATCCAACTACACTTGGAGTACCTCAGAAAGTGCCTAAGTGCCGCGAACTTTGTGGTTCAGATGCGGGAGATGCTAGCACTTGCGAGAGCTAACATCCGCCAAGCTATGGATAGAGCTAAGGCATATGCGGATGAAAACAGATCCATTAGAGAATTTAAGGAAGGAGAAAAAGTTTTTCTCAGAGTTCCTTCGCACTTTAAGTCTTTGACTGCAGGAGAGTGTATTAAGTTATCACCCCGATATTGTGGGCCGTGGTTAAAAAGAATAGGCAAGGTAGCCTATAAATTAGAATTACCACAGGGTTGTAAGGTGCACCCAGTGTTTCATGTTTCTCGCTTAAAGAAATTTTTGCATACAGGTGACTCACTAATCGAGGGTGTTGTTTTGTTTCAGGAGATAGAGGATAATGCAGGACGCAAACCAACAAGAATCCTGGACCGAGGAACGATGCAAGTACGCAATCGGAAGATACCCACGGTGTTGGTTGCATGGCATGGTTTACCTCTATCAGAAGCTACCTGGGAATCCGTATACCAGTTACGGAGAGTGTTCCAGACTTTGTCATCAAGGACGTTGATGCCTGAAGAGGGAAGGAATGTTACGCTCAAGTTGAGGCAACATGACCTTGGAAGGGTCAATCAACATTTTCCTTTAAAGGATCAATGTTTGTATTATATTTGTTTGGGCTTCACATAAATTATCAAAAAGGAATCAAGGTCAAGGTCCTTGGTGAGGGGGACATGGCACAAGACTAGGTGGATCTAAGGCTAAGGGGTCTAGATGCATTAAATGTGCGAAGGGGCAAAAGATTTCAATGATATCCCAAAAGAGGGGTAAATGATGCATTGGGGAGACATCACTGGGGAGATGCACTCAAATGTAGACATGTGGCATACTAGATCCATCTAGGGAATTGTGAGCTTTGGTATTCAGCATGCAGGTACTTCTCACGTGCTAGATTTGGATGAGCTTGGCTGGGTGGTTATTCATTGTGCCATCCCCTGTTATTTTGTATTCGTCAAATTCGTGGTCTTGGCTGAGCTTGTAGTTTTGGTTGTGATAGACAGGGTGGCTTGTAGGGATATGCAGTCCTCCTCTCCAGGACCATACATATATATTCTTTGTTACTAGCTTTCTCATTTTAGTTCTACATGATTGTAATTTTGTTTTATTGTCTCAATAACTTTAGACTAAGCTGGGTAGGTTTACTTACTCTAGTGCAGATTGTTGTTGTTTTTAGTATCCAGCAGAGTTATGTCTAGAACTCTCTGGACCTTGTATCTTGTACTTGCTTTTTTTCCAGTCCCATCCCATAGATCTCCCATGGACTTAGGTACAATCATTTCATTTTGGATCCTTGGTATTAAGGTTATGGGCATTAGCATCCCACAAGAAATAGTACCTCTTGGATGTCACCCCATTGGAAGACCTAGAAGAGACCACTGAAACACAAAAAATGTGTACAGTCTCAGCATAATGAGAGTGCATATACCTTTACCTATCAAAAGAGGACTCATGTGTTTTGGACTTTTACTATTACAAATAAGAAAGAAAAAAGAGGAGGATAGTCTTTATCAAATGCTCAATACTGTCAAAACAAGCAGAGGCTAATAAAACCTAGTTCTTTGGATGCAAAGTACAACGTAGTGGAGGTCCAATAGAGTAGCTTCCTCCTGATGTTGGGCTTCAAATTTTTCTTGCCTCTGTGGTAGGTGCGATAATAAAAATTTGATGAACCTTCAAGTACCTGACTTCCTCTTGGAGAGTGTGTGGTTCTGGTCGCTTGATGCATCAATGCATAGTTTGTCTGATGACAGCATGCCTTGATGTACCAGGTTTGCTGTTGACCTATGTGCAAGATGTAGCTATCTCAACCATCTAAGAATTGGCGCCAGGGGCACTGCATCCTTCATGTTGTTATTTGTGTGTGTCTACAAAGATCTTTTCATAGCAAAGAGATGGAGGAGGCTGAGGAGGAGATTTGTGAGAGGCTCCTAAAAGTGGCCACACCTAGGTGATGAGGAGATTGGAGGCCTACTTGATGGATGTTGAAAGCCCTTCTAGGATAGAAATGCTTAGGGAGAAAAACTTCAATCTTGATTTCTTCTACCATCTCTAGAAATTTCAACCACCCCATTATGACTCCACTTCTCAAGACATTTTCGACTTAGGGTGTGCAGATTTCTACAAAAATGTCTCATCCCCACACTTGTCATTGGCAAATTATTACCGTTACAGACAGCCTATAGTCTTAGGCAAGGTCTTGAGTCTTCACCTGTACCACTCATTTCAAACTTTAGTAGAAATCTATCCTAGACCATAAGATCTTGGACACTATCTTCACTTTTTCGGAGGTGATATACTAAGCGTAATGGCAAACCTCTCTCCATCTTCCTCTTTTCTTTCAAGTAAATCCATGATTGAGTTGATTGTGGCTTCCTCAAGGGTACAATGATCAAGATGGACTTTTAGAGAGATGGACCCAAGACGTTATGTATGGAGCTCACATAAGTGCTCACTGGAAAGCATACAAGAGCAGTGAGCATACAAGAGAGGCATTTCCATTTTTGAGATCTATTTGATTGGGGGTGCTCCCAAGCCCCTCTTCTTTTTGTACCTTAGGCCTTGACATACTTGTTGAGAGAACAAGGCTTTGACTTTAAGCCTTCGATTCTAGATTCATTTGGAGCACGGAGTTCTTGACTTCAAATCACAAATGATATTACCTTATATATGGAGAGAAGGGGTTTTAAGTCTAGGGAGGTTTCTTGGCTCCTTTACAGATATTGATTGGTACCAAGAAATGCAATCCATTGCCTGATAAGGGGTGAGACATGGTTTCTTTCTTCCATTCCTGCCACATGGTCTTTGTTATGGTCCAAGAAGGTCTCATCGACTCTTCTATAGCCAGTCTTTTGGATCGAGTTGTTATAGCTGTGGCCTGTACCAGCTAGGTCTTGGTGGTTTCTATGACCACTAACCCACATTCTACATCGGGATCAGTGTCTTTTTTTCTGGAGACCCCTTGAAAAAGGAGCGGCTCACCCTTGAGAAATCATAGCCTAAAATGTGCGACCGTGCTCTAAACTTGGTGGAAAAAATTATCCATAACGATGTAGAGACAAAAAATTTAAAAGGTAAGTTGACAATTTTTTACAAAAGATGATGCTTTAACATACCAAATACGGTTTTAAAAAATAAATAAAATCAGGATCTAAATCCTACATAACCAAACTCCCAAGGCTTGGAACCTAGAACTATGGACTTCTTCTCTTTTAAGTTCGGAAGCCATTCAAACACTGTGGACTTATTCTCTTTCAACATACAGTTACGAGTTGAGTCACGCAATTTCTTCCAAAATCATAACTCTCTTCTTCCTTGAAAATTAATGCATACATGACAAGAAATATAAAAGGAGTGTTGAGAAAATCATGCTCACAGGAATACGCCTTGGAAAAATGAGGTCCTCGTGTAAAATATTTGCAAAGGTCTTTTGGCGAGTCTTTCCCCTAAATGGTGTGCGTCCATATAGCATCTCATACAAAAATATACCTGCATACGTTTGTACATTAGATTCACCGCTATGCAAAAAGGAAACTGAAAATCTTTAGAGGAAGCTCAACAAAAAAGCTCTATGACTAGAGAAATATTAGTTACACTTATCATACTACAACTTTCATGTATACAAAACCTTTAGTACCTATCTTCTATCAAAAACCATTAGTTAAATGCATGGGTATGTTTAAAGCCTCTACCAAATAAGTGTCAAAGCGTTCTCAATTTGTGGAGTTGTGGCATCACATGAAGCGACATTTTTTTTTTTTCCAGAGAAACATGAAGTGACATTTATGAACTACATGCATGGTCACCCATGCATCTTCCTTAGAATGCACAATTGTGTTGTAATTAGGAAGTGCATCTCTAAGGCTGTGACCCTCGGTAAACATTGGTAATTCGTAGAGAATAATGCAAGTACAATGAGCCTTGATGCACAGTAAACCAGAAACAATTAGGCATCTTGAATGAATCTTAAAGGGAAAATGCCACTCATCGGTGAAACTTAGTGGGGCAGCAAAAGCTCCCATCCCGGGTCGTGCGAAAACTGTTGGAATATGAAGCCAAAGTGAGTCAAAAATGAGTTTACTAGGTATCTAGGGGGTGTTTTAGAGTCTAGTGAGTCCTAGACATGCCACGTGTCATATTGGGAGTTATCCCATATACACTATGGCTTTCTAGAGTCTAGTGTCACACTATATAGTGTTGTACTTGTCTTGAGTCATTAAAAAATCAGTCAACATCAAGCTCTTTGGTATCATGTGAGTACTTGTCCATTGCTTTCATTTCCTTTCCATTTCATTTCCATTATGCCTGTTATCTTTCCTTTCCGTTCCTAGTGTTAGCTTGTTTCTCTCCCTACCACTATGATCTTTCATATGGTATCAGAGCTAGCTTTCCTCAAGGAATGAGGAGGCCTTGAAGCCCATCTCAAACCTATGGAGAGGCTAGCTCCTTCCACTCTAGTTCCACTCTCTCTCCTTGTGAGGTCCTTGAGCTCTTCTCCTCCACCCGAGTCTCACCATTGAAGAACTTGAAGAAAGGACTTCACCAACATAAGCTTCACCGCCATCTTCAACTCCATTTTGACCAGATCTGCACCAAACAGCCAACTGTTTGTTGCTGATTCATTGTTACTTATGGAGCTGATTTTTCAAAGCTGAAGATCGACAAAATGCTGCAGGAAAGCATGGTTGTTATTGCTGCTGAAGGCGCCCTTTTCCTAGACGACCTGCATCTGAAATGAGCCACCATTCTTGGGATTCCAGCACATTTTTGGCCTCCAAATGGGAACAAAAACGAACTGATTCCAGCTCGTTTTTCTTACTGTTCAAGCTGTGGGATTCCAGCACGTTTTTGGCCTCCGAATGGAAACAAAAATGAACTGATTCCAGCTCGTTTTTCTTACTGTTCAAGCTGTCACCAGCTCCAAAATCGCCGCCACATTTGCAGGGGATTCAGCCCGACCTTGAAGCCCAGCATTGCTGCTCCATGACAACCTGAAGAGCGGCCTGTTCCAGCCCATTTCTGAGCCCAAAACTCTAAATTGAGATTTTCAAGAATTTTGCCTCATTTTCGGTGAATTTGTTGGGGCTTTTATGGTCTGAAGCTTCCCTAGTATTGCTAGAACACTATGCTCTAGGAAATTTTGAAAAGCCCCAATTTTCTGCAAACCCTAATTTTGCAGCAACCCTAACCCTAAAATTTAAGGCTTTTCAGTCCTGTGTCTTCCTTTGGCATAATTGAAGCTTCTACTATGTAAACCTTTTGGGGATTTTGCCAAATTCGTGTAATTTCATCACCATTTGGTACATTCATTTGGGAATTTTGCCCCTCTTAGGCCTAATTGCTCAAACTTGAGATTCTTCTCCGACATTTGGTGACTGTCACTCTGTCACTTTGAGAGTCATGGGCTGATTGCCCCATGTAGCTGCTCCCATGGCCGACATCGACATACCTTATGGAGTGGTCCAGATGGCACAACTGATGTTACAGCTAGGGTGGCTTGGGAGACCTTGATTCTTCCTACAAGAGAAGGGGGTTTGAATATCATCGATCCGGATCTACAGTGCAGAGCCTTACTCTGCAAGGTCACTGTGAGAGGACTTATGCCAGGGCAAGAGCCTTCGAAGGATTTTTTTATCAGATGCATACAGTCTCGCACGCCCACTTCAAGAGATGATTGGATACACAGTATTAGATGGGTTTTCACCACAGCCCACCTCAGATCTCCTTCTTCCCCTCTTATGGTTGCTATCCTGAAAGCATGGGCCAGCTTCAGGAGTACTCTTCGCAGGATTCCCCCATCCACCCATGAAGAGATTGAAAGGCAGCCTATCATGTGGAATGACAGTATTTTGGATGAGCATGGCAAACCACTTAGAGCTTCTCTTTACATGCAGTGGCCCAGATGGAAGAGGGGCCCTGCATCTGCTGTGGGAGCATGGAAAGCCTTCAGGAGGCTTCCTGCAGACCGACAGACCCAGGTGGTTCATAATCTCAGAAGGAGTGAAGGGAGACTTCAATAGATTGATACAGCCTTGCCCTTGGATTGGGTCGACACAAATGACATGCCTATTACTTGTTCCACCTGGATGGGGGCATTTCCAGATTGGGCATTCCTTTGCAGGTGATTGCTTTACGTAACACACATGAGGATGCCCTAGTCTTTGATGTTTCTTCGGGGGGTAGGCTGTCTAGGTCCACAGACGATATATTATTGGAGGTATTGTTTCAGCCAGTCAGGATAGTGGGCTTCATGGAGCATGGCTCTCTTTCACAGTCGTACTTGGATCCTGACCCGCTACTCATTGCCCTGGGCTCATGGAGGCTGTGGCTCTATGGAGGTGTCCCAATTAAGTTTTTGCAGTGGGACCCTGGGGAATGGGAGTGGATAGATGAAGGGCACCGAGAGAAGGGCATCCCCTTCTTTCGTTACACGATCAGTAATGCCAGAAAATTCCATCTCAGCTATAGGGGTTGGAGGAAATTCCATCTCAGCTATAGGGGTTGGAGGCCCACCAAAGCTCCTCATTGGGAGAATTTTCAGATTTTTGCAGACTTGGCAGAAAATTTTTTGGCAGAGGCTCTGGAAATCCCGCCGGAATAGAAAAATCACTCTCTTCTTTTGGCTTTCTATTCATGGTGGGATAGCAGTGAACCATTGGAGATCTGAGTTCAAGGCTGACCCTACTTGCCCTCGTTGCCTTTTTGCTTCGGAGACAGTACAGCACTGCCTTTGGGATTGCAGACAAGCGAGAATCATATAAAAGGGGATTGCAAGACTTTTCAGCACTTTTGTTCGCCTCTCCTTCTATATGACCTAGGAATCAGTGGCTTGGCTCACTCTTTCAGGGTCCTAGGTTTTCTTTGAGAGACATGACTCGTCTTGGGCTCTTCACATCCGACGACACCTTGTGGAGTCGTGCTCTTTAGAGGATGTTCCAGCCACTCTCTTCAGGGCTGCTCATTCCTCGGTTTACTCTCCATGGGAGGTTTTAGCTAGCATTGCAGCATGGCACATTTGGAGAGCCACATGCACTGAGGCTATGGAGGTTCTCAGGTTCACCCTTCTCAGACGTTGGCTAGTACTTGGACAGATACGGTACACACTCTGATGGCCATATGAGCGACCATGTAGGGATCCTCTCAAGCAGCCTCCTCCAGGAGAGTTACTTTTCTCAGGGGTTGGAGAGACTCTCCCTTCCTTGCTAAGACTTCTACACGGTTGAGTTGGCATTTTCAGCCTCAGCCTTGGTTTCTTTCTACCTCATTCTTTTGAGGTGTTTTTTATTACATGCTTAGCATGTTGTATTTCCACACAGAGCTTGCTCTAGCGAGTTTCTTTCTTACTTAATAGAAGTCTCTTTTTTGAAAAAAAAAATAATAATAAAGGTTCTCTGCCTTGGATAGTCCTCCTAAAAAGATGTATTAGTTTTCCTATTTATTTGTGTGTGGCTTCCTACCACTTCATGTTATGAAGCCATGGGGGGATGTATTGGAAGCAGTCCTTCCGTTGATGAGTTCTCTTTTGTTGAGCCTCTGAGCCATGCTTGGTAGAGCCTCTGAGCCTGTTATGCCATGCTCTTCGACCTCTGAGCCATGCTCTTAGTCTTTTGCATCCATGCATGTTGGGCCTCTGAGCCATGCTAGATGAGCCTCTGAGTCTGTTGTACCATGCTCACTAGCCTCTGAGCCATGCTCACTTGCCTCTGAGATTGCATAGGCTAATAGTTGGATGTTGTCATGGGTGTGGCTTCTCTCCTCTATTCTCTCACCTTGCCTTCATGGGGGGGTGTTGGAATATGAAGCCAAAGTGAGTCAAAAACGAGTATACTAGGTGTCTAGGGGGTGTTTTAGAGTCTAGTGAGTCCTAGACATGCCATGTGTCATATTGGGAGTTATCCCATATACACTATGGCTTTCTAGAGTCTAGTGTCACACTATATAGTGTTGCACTTGTCTTGAGTCATTAAAAAATCAGTCAACATCAAGCTCTTTGGTATCATGTGAGTACTTATCCATTGCTTTCATTTCCTTTCCATTTCATTTCCATTATGCCTGTTATCTTTCCTTTCCGTTCCTAGTGTTAGCTTGCTTCTCTCCCTACCACTATGATCTTTTAAAAACTTGCATGCATATGAGTCCACATATAGGCAGCATAAAGTTCAAAACGTGCTCAAATACTCATTTTCCTCGGATGCCCAAAGATTAACCCTGATCATGCCCACATCTTCCTAATGCTTAATGCTATTCCAATGCAAAATCACTCATGAAAAACAGTAGTCGATCTTGGAGGAGCTCCGTCTTCTGCTGCCCCCTGCCACCGTCCGTCGCCATCACCCAGCCCTTGGCAGCGCCCTGCCCCTTGGCCGCGACCTGCTCCGTTGGCAGCGCCCAGCTGCCTTGGCCGCTCAGGCTCCCCTTGGCAGCACCCCCTGCTCAGGTCGCCCCCCCTTGCCCTCTCGCATCGCGCCCCCCTTCAGCCCGTCTGGCTGCTGCAGGTGTGCCCTGGTGGTCGAGCCCCCCCTTCAGCCCGCTCGTGTTGCACCCCCCCTTCAGCCCGACTGGCTGCTGCTGGTCGCGCCCTGCTGGTCGAGCTCCCCTTGCCCTTCAGGTCGCCCCCTTCAGGCTGCCATCTAGGCCGCCCTTCAGGCCGCCAGTAGCTGCTGCCTGCCCCTCCCTTGCACTTCAGGCTGGGCTGCTTCAGGGCCCTCTCCGGGACTGTTCTGCTCGTGTTCCGGGGAGCTGAGTTCCTGGGCTGCTTCCAAGCATTGGCGGAGCTTTCTGCTTCTGCATTGAGCGGCCTGTTTTCATTCCACGCAGGCTGAAGTTTGGGGCATTCTTTAACCAGGGGTTTTTTGGGGATTCTAGAGGTTGGTTGCGAGTTCTTGGTGGGTATTTTCAGCAGAGGTAGCTCCTCCCCTCAGGACAGCGCAAGCTGAGACAATGGAGGACACTAATGCCACTCCCATCGCCGAACCTGAGGAGATTGAAGTCACAGTTTCTTTTCCTCCTGACATTGTGCAGATGATTGAGGTAGCAGAGGAGGGTTTTTGTTTGACGCACATCATTGGCTTTCTACCCAGTAGAGGCCAACAGTTACGTGATTGGGTGTACACCAGCATGGCCTCATTGGGTGTCTCAGTTACGGTTTTCCGATTGCTTGGCAGAGGGTACTTTTCTTTTGGCCTTCAGTCTACAGAGCAGGCTCAAAGAGTACTTATGAGCTCACCGATACAATTTCAAAGCAGAGTCATCCATTTGTGGCCTTGGCGGAAGCACTTCAGTACTACTTCCCCGGGACCACGTCAGGTCTCTTTTTGGATGCTTTTCCTTGGACATCCTGATGAGGTCAGCTCTTGTCGCAGAGCTGTGGAGCATATGGCTAACGTGGCAGGTACAGTCATCCCATCAGGTGCTAGACTTTCCTATGCTCAGTCACTTGCTGGTACAGGTGTTGCGAGGTCAGACTCACTTCAGAGTTACCCCTCCTCGACCTTTGCCTTCTTTGATTTCGTACTCCACGGGAGATGGGGTCCAGATGCAGCAGAGGGTTTTGTACGAGGGGCTTCCTGATCAGTGTCTTTCCTGTCGAACGAGATGTCACTTTATTAGGGATTGCCCCACTCGTCAGCCTCGATCAGAGACTCCGGATCCTTCTCATCCTACGAGTGACCCAGAGCCTACAGTTCAGCCTCCAGGGGTCTCTGAGCTTGGTTCGACTCATTCAGCAGAACGAGAGGAGACTCCTCTGGAGGAGCCTCCAGTGGAATCAGAGGACCTGGAGGTGCCTCCAGTGGAACAGCTTTCACAGAGAGCTCGGAGGAGATGGAGACAGAGGGAGAGCCAGCAGTACGAGCAGCCCCAGGTACGAGCTTACAGATGGCAGAGAGTTGAGACATATGTGCAGGAGACCCCAGAAAGGGGAGATGCAGAGGACCATCCGCAGGCAGGTCTTGACACTGTGCAGGAGACGGTAGCTCAGGGAGTCGAGTCACATGTGCAGGAGACCCCAGAAAGGGGAGATGCAGAGGACCATACACAGGTCTTAACACTGTGCAGGATACGGTAGCTCAGGGAGTCGAGACACATGTGTAGGAGACCCCGGAAAGGGGAGATGTGGAGGACCATCCACACGCAGGTCTTCACACTGTGCAGGAGACAGTAGCTCAGGATTTGATGACTCTAGACACTACTACCCCGGAGGTTCAGATATTGGTTACGGAGACAGTTATTCAGCAGGAGACTGCTCAGGCTGCAGTTACTGTGATGGATGCCTCTCCCCAGCAGTCGGTTCCGAGAGTGGTATTTTACGACACAGGTCAGAGTCAAAGCCCGTCCCAGGATCTCATGCGACTGTACGAGGTTCCCTCGAGACCCCTTTCACAGCACCGTCGCACAATACCTTCCTTTGTTGCTATGCGGAGCGTCCTTTTAGACACCCCTCCCAGTACAGCCTTGTCCTCGCAGCTTTTCACTCCTGGTTTATCCAAATCTTTTGCGAGTGCGGTCATAGATTTTGCTCAGTACCCAGACATGCGTGAGGATTGGGAGATCCTAGCAGACAAGATCGAGCGAGAGTATCAGTCACCCACGCGGACAGGCACCTCGTCGCAGATTCTTCCTCTCCCTCTCACCTATTCCAGGAGCAGAGTCAGGACGGCTCAGCCCTTTTCAGCTCTTCTGACTCCTAGACTTGACCCTAGGATGGTTGACAGAGATCTGCCCGTTGAGTTTTGGCCCTTTTTGGCTCGAGGGGTTATCACAGACTCCCTCACTCGATTGGGACTTCTACCGGTGTTTTGCCGACGGTCAGAGGAGGTAGAGGAGTACTTGGGATCTGTTACTCTCTCAAGAGAGGCGCACGTTCTTCGTTTCTCCGCAGGTAGCTTTCGATCTCGGGGGAGCGAAAGCTGGTCAGCTGAGTTACTTGACAGCGAGATTGCTAGACAGCTTATGAGCATGACTCAGTTTTCATCGATTCACCATATTGTCGGCTCGCAGATTCATTCTTGCCCTAGGACTCTTCGACCTGGCTTCGGTGGCAGGGCCTTTCTGTTTCTGTTCTTTGAGATTCAGGGAGACTTTGATTTGCCCAGGAGTGCTGGTTGGTTTGACTTTCAGCTCCTCGGTTCATGCCAGAGTACTATTCCCTTGGATGGAGCCATTTTACATGAGTTGGGACAGATTTGGAGTCGACTTTGGATTGAGCCGTCAGAGAGAGAGTTTTGTGCCGTTGCCACTGGCACACCCTCACTTCCATCCGCCGATGTCTAGGTTGTCCATCATTTCTTGGAATGTGAGAGGATTGAACGGCCGTAGATTTACCTCAGATGCAGATGGTCGTAGATTGGGAGTTCCTAGATTGCAATTGCTTAGGGACTCCCTTCGGTTTATTTCCTCAGGGTCCCCTCCAGACATTGTGCTTATCCAGGAGCATAAGCTCTCCTAGGACACGATTGACAGATGCAGATCCTTACTCAGAGAACAGAGCCGGACATATTGGAGCCCAGTGGATGGCACGAGGGGAGGAGTTTGCATTTCAGTTTCAGCTAGGTGGGCCTCAGAGATCAACCAAGAGGGTACACTAGTGGAGAGCAGAGCATGCTATGTTATTCTTCATATTGAGAGCACAGCAGTTGGTGTTCTCAATGTGTATGCTCCCACGGATCCAGCCCACAGACGTGCTTTTTGGAGACAGCTCAGAGAGTCCCTTCCTCAGGCAGACACCTAGATTGTTGGAGGTGATTTCAACATGGTTGAATTCGCTGAAGACAAGTCGGGTCAGACAGAGGGTGGCCTTTCTGATAGGGAGAGAGTGGAGTGGGATAGTTTTGTTTTGCATGCTGGACTTCATGATGCAGCTCGATTGGACGACTTTCGTCACTTGGATAACAGTCTTCAGTTCTCTTGGTCAAGGGTTTTCCATGGCTCTCTTTCTTTGGCCAGACTTGACAGGTTTTATATTGGCCGATGGGGTCAAGCCAGAGGAGGACAGATTGGGATCCGCCCGGGTTATGTTTTATCTGACCATGCTCTAGTCCTATTACAGATTCTTCCTACCTCTCCATTGGAGAGCACACGCTCTGTGAGAGTTCCGGACTTTGTTTTTCAGGATACAGAGTTCGTGGAACGGTTGAGAGAGACTTGGTTGTCAGTGGACACTCCTGTGGATCAGGGCTGGTTGATGTGGGTAGAGGGGGCTTTGGCTAGAGTCAGCATGGCCTACCAGTTGAGGGCAAAAGAGGAGAAGGAAAAGCTCACAATCAGAGATCGGAATGCAAGAGCGGAGGTATCAAGACTTCAGAGATTGATTCAGAGTTTTCCTCATTCTCTTTTCATCAGAGGGCAGCTTTCGGAGGCTCAGGAGAGACTAGAGGAGATTCAAGGCCGGAGGGCCCAGTTTAGGTTTTACTCCTAGCAGACTTTCTAGATTCAGAAGGGGGATAGATGCTCTAGAGAGTTCTTCAGAGCAGTGGGTCAGAGATACTCTTCGGACAGTCTTCGTATACTTGTGGATGAGGCTATACTTGTGGATGAGGCCGGGTCTCTTCAGACGGACCCTCACCGTCTGGTTGAGATCACTTCTGATTTCTATTCCACTCTTTACACCACAGATCCAGTCACAAAGGAGATGATCAGAGCCAGAGAGGAGATTTGGAGCCATGTCACCCTGATGGTCTCAGACAGGATGAGTCATATTTTGGATAGCCCACTATCACTCCTAGAGATCACGGACGCGTTACATGAGCTGCCCAGAGACAGATGCCCGGGGGAGGACGGTTTGTTGCCACTTCTTTTTAGAGCTCTTTGGGATACGATTGGGCCTCATCTACTCTCTGCCTTTTCAGAGGCTCTCGATACAAGATCTTTGGGCGAGACATTATGCACAGGTATGATTTGTCTCATCCCGAAAGGGGGAGACAAGACAATCCTACGTAATTGGAGACCCATTACACTTTTAGGGATAGCCTACAAGATCCTAGCGAAGACCTTGGCTCTTTGCCTAAAGCCTATGCTGCCAGATATCATCAGAGCTACTCAGACAGGATTTGTCCAAGATTGGAGTATCTTGGATAACATCTTCACTTTTTGGGAGGCCACTCACTGGGCGAAGGAGAGTCAGCAGGAGATTGCAGTTCTTCTTGATTTTGAGAAGGCTTATGATAGGGTGGACTGGGGCTTCTTGGAGGGCACTATGAGGAGGCTAGGCTTCAGTGATAGATGGATTTCTTGGGTATCCTCACTTTACTCCCACTCTTCTGGCAGGACGGTGGTCTGTGGAGGCAGAGGACCGGTTTTTCAGCTATCCAGATCGGTACGACAGGGATGCCCGCTTGCACCTTACCTTTTCCTTGTCGTAGCGGAGGCTTTGGGATACTTTATGCAGGCTACCAGTCATGGCACTTTGGGCCTCCATCTGCCTATTCGGCAGGAGCAGGAGCTTCTCGACACTGCGTTTGCTGACGACACGACACTGACAATCAGAGGAGATGCTTATAGTCTCGCTACTGCTGCGGATTCAATTAACAAGTTCTGCCTAGCCTCAGGGGGACTTGTCAATTGGAACAAATCAAAAGGCATCTGGACAGGAGCTCAACAGGATACCCTAGCATGGGGAGGAGACAGAGGCTTTGTATGGATTCCCAGAGGCACCTCCACGAGATATCTAGGCTTCCAGGTTGGCATTGAGGTGTCCCCGATGCAACAGTTTGCCCCAGTTCTTGAGAGCATCCGGAGAAAGCTAGCCTACTGGAGCACGGCTAGACTTTCTTTGGCCGAAAGAGCACTGGTACTCAACCAGGTTCTACTAGCGACTATGTGGTACGTTGCGTCATGTTGGTGCTTTCATGCTGACTCGATCCGTCAGGTGAGGAGATTGCTCCGAAACTTCCTGTGAAGTGGTGGCGACAGTTCTGAGGACACTAGGGCCAGGGTTTCATGGGATACTATCACTTTACCCTCCTTGCAGGGAGGACTTGGGGTTCTTGATCCTGAGATGCAAAGTAGAGCCCTTTTAGTCAAACTTCTTGTTAGAGGTTTGACTCCAGGAGATCAGCCGTGGAAGCAGTTCCTACTGCATGGGATTCACCAGTGCACCCCCAGAGCAGCAGGCCAGTGGGCAGGTAGAGTCAGTTGGATCTTCCTGACGGACCAGCATTCTCAGCCTTCCTCACCACTTGTGAAAAGGCTTATTCAGATATGGGATCATTTTCGACAACACCTCATCAAGAGCAGTTCCCTCCTCCAGAGAGGAAATTGCCCGACAACCACTCTATCATAACCCCTGGTTCGGTATCAGGGATCTTCCCTTGGTACAGAACTTAGGACTCCCTTGGCTAGATGGCATGCTCAGGGGGTTGTGACAGTCGAAGATTGGTTCAGGGGAGGTGTGGAGATGTCAGAGGAGGAGATCAGAGATAGACACGGGCCACTTGGACAGATTGCTACCACCAGATTACTGATCATGAGAGCTATTCCTCAAGAGTGGAAGGATATGCTTACAGATCGAGCCTATGTTCATCCCATCTCTACTTGGTCAGGTTGTTTTAGTGAGGCTGGGCTATGCATTGGAGTTCGTTTAGGACCGGCACCGTTTACTTATTTTGGGACGGACTCCTCTCACAGATTGTATCCCACTCAGCCCCTAGATCGACAGGAGCTCCTTTGGCAGAGAGTCAGGGTCATTGGTTGCCTGGGTAAGGAATGGGCCACAGATCCTTCGAGGTTGACCATTGCAGAGGATCCTAGATGGAGACTTTGGATTTTTCAGGGTGGACCTCTCGGAGCTCGACTGGGACCCAGGTGAGTGGGTGTGGCCGGCATTCGTCGAGGATTACCAAAAAGCGAGCGACAAAAAGCGAGCAAGCCAAAAAAAGCGAGCGATAAAAAACAATAAAAGATTTATAAATCACCCATTTAAGAAGCAAAAAATAATAACTTATTCAAAAGTGCATATGTTCCCTCAATGCCAGAAGGTTAAACATGCATATAACTTTAAAGCCATTAACACTAATTTCACATCATCCATGAGATAGTTTGTATGTTTAACTATCAAAGACAAACCCTACTGCAATCAAGTTCTCTCTTTCCGCTAGAGTAATTGAGATCATCTTTCCAAGGACTCCTTGCATGGTTTAGTCTAGATTCCATGCAAATGTAAATGCTTTGGTTTTTTAACTCTGTTCACTCTTGGAACAAAACCCATGTTTCTTTATTACTGCAAAAATATCCTTCCCTAATGATTTATTCTTACCTCCTACTAATCTTACCAATGTAGCAAATTGGCCACAAATTCATTTTTTGTTGCATTAAATTTTACTAGATGGTACACAAAGACATGATAATCGTCTAAAGTACGCCTTGCCATTTGATTTGATATGTAACATGACCCCGTTTGGACTTGTAAATCAAAAGATACAGGGATGTGAAAATATCCTCTTTTGGGCCAAAACAGGGAGCGCGTTAACGCGCTCCCTGTAACGCGCTCCCTGTTTTGGCCCAAAAGAGGACATTTTCACATCCCTATATTTTGGAAAGATGTCAACATTTGATTGTTTTGGCCCAAAAGATGAGTTTTTAACATCCCTACATCTTTTGATTATCAAATATAAATGGCATAATGTTACATATCAAATCAAATGACAAGGCATGATTTAGATGAATATCATGCCTTTTTGCACCATCTAAAAAACTTGTGTGCATCAGAATATAAAATTTGTGACACATAACCACCTTTTGAATACTTTGTACTTCAAGAAAATATTTTATTAAAAACTTAGATTCTTTCTTTGCTTGCTTGATTTTCCAACCAGTTCAACTAATTGTCGCTCGCTTTTTTGGGCTCGCTCGCTTTTTCTTGCTCGATCTATTGACTGCCTCGCATTCGTCCACTTTCTTTTTTCCAGTACTCGACAAGGGCAGGTTACAGGCTTCAGCAGAGAGACTCTCATCACCTACCATCTGCCTCACAGCAGCACACACAGGGACTTACTGCAGAGCTCTTGCTGAGCTACTGGACTCACTTTTAGGGCATCTGTTACTAACTTCTCTATTCTCGCTTCTATTTCACTGATCACGGGAGTAGCACCATAAATTAACCACCCAGCCAATTCTATCAAGGCTTCCCAGCTTGGGAGAGAGAGAGCTCTATCCATATCACGTAATTACCCAATTCTTCATTCTCTACAAGCCTTGACAGACCCCAATTCCCTAGATAGATCTAGATGCCACATGTCATCCATATAGGGCCTTTCTAATGCAACATTTCACCCCTCTCTTGGGATGCTTTTAATTCCTTGCCCCTAGGCACATTCTTTGCACTAGGCCCCTGGTCTCAGATCTATCTAGTCCGGTGCTATCAGCCCTCACCTAGGACCTTGACATTAATCCCTCCCGATCATTTACATAAAGCGCAAACACATATATTACAAAGATAGATCCTATAAGGGAAATGTCGACTGATTCTTCCGGGGTCATGCTACCTCGGCTAGAGCGTAACATTCCTTCCCTCTTCAGACATCAGCGTCCTCGATGATAAAGTCTGGGAACACTCTCCGCAACTGATATACGGACTCCCAGGTAGCTTCGGATAGAGGCTGACCATGCCATGCAACCAACACCGTGGGTATCTTCCGATTTCGTATTTGCATTGTTCCTCGGTCCAGGATTCTTGTTGGTTTGCGCCTTGCAATATCCTCTATCTCCTGAAACAAAACCACACCTTCGATTAGTGAGTCACCAGTATGTAAAAATTTCTTTAAACGTGAAACATGAAAAACCGGGTGCACCTTACACCCCTGTGGCAATTCTAATTTATAGGCTACACTGCCTATTCTCTTTAGAATTAACCACGGCCCACAGTATCGAGGTGATAACTTAGCACACTCTCCTGAAGTCAACGACTTCGAGTGCGAAGGAATTCTGAGAAAAACTTTTTCTCCTTCTTCAAATACTCTTATAGACCGATTTTCATCCGCATACACCTTGGCTCTATCCATAGCCTGGCGGATATTAGCTCTCGCAAGTGCTAGCATCTCCCGCATCTGAACTACAAAGTTCGCGGCACTAGGCACTTTCTGAGGTACTCCAACTATAGTCGGATTGGCTGGTCTATAACCATAGTTCAGCTCAAACGGACTGAACCCGGTAGATGAATGTTTTCGATCATTGTAGGCAAACTCCAACAATGGCAACCACTTGTCCCATGTATGTTGCCTCAATGACACATATGCTCTCAGCATATCCTCTAAAGTCTGGTTGACTCTCTCCGTCTGACCATCCGTCTCAGGATGATCCCCACTACTCATTCCCAACTCAGTCCTTAGTGTCTCAAATACCGCTGTCCAAAAATGACCGGTAAACCTGACATCTCTGTCTGACACTATGGATCTAGGCAATCCATGCAGACGAAATATATGTTTAATAAACAAATCCGCTACTTGCGGGGCACTAATAGACTCTCTAGTCGGAATGAAGTGAGCCATCTTGGTTAGACGATCAACCACCACAAGGATAGAATTATACCCTCCTTGTGTTGCAGGTAACCCTACAATAAAATCCATGGAAATGCTCTCCCACTTGCTGAGTGGTATTTCCAAGGGCTGTAAAAGTCCGGGTGGCTTCACCCGCTCGGCCTTACTCACCTGACACGAGAAACACCGTGTCACATATTCATGAATATGTTTTTTCATCTTTGGCCAAAAGAAATCTCGCTTCACGAGATCATATGTCTTCTCGACACCTGGATGTCCCGCACACGGGCTATCATGGCATTGTCGAATGACTCTCTGCCTGAGATCATTCTGACCAGGTACTACAACCTTGCCATTTCTAACTAGCATACCATCCCTTATGGTATATCTTGCATAAGTTTGGCCTTTTCTGGATGCCAGGTCATCCTTTTCACTTTCCCCGGGTTTTAACACATGAGCCTTAGGCCATAAGCTCTGGACAAACTCGTCCACCTTCTGAGTTTCTCTAATCTCGGTCATTAGAGCACTCTCTAATACCGTGAAACTCAGGTTGTGCATAATGCGAGACAACGCATCAGCTACCTTATTGTCTTTTCCTCTTCGGTACCGAATCGTTAAATTAAACTCCTGCATGAGCTCTGCCCACCTAGCTTGGCGGCCCCTCAAGTCAGGCTGTTTACAAAAATGTTTCAGAGTATCATGATCCACATCCACATAAAACTCTGAACCATACAGATAATGCCTCCATGTTTTCAAAGCATGGATGACAGCATACAACTCCAATTCATGAGTTGGCCAATTCCTTTGAGAGGGAGAAAGCTTCTTGCTTTCGAAGGCTACTGGCCTTCCCTCTTGAAGGAGGACTGCTCCTACCGCAATGCCACTTGCATCGGTTTCTAGGAACAACGGTTTCTGGGGATCAACTATTTTTAACACCGGTCCTGAGACCACAGCTTGTTTTATGGTGTTAAAACTTTCTTGTTGATTCTGTCCCCAAATAAAAGGTACTTTATCTGAGGTCAGATCAGTCAACGGCGATACTATTCCGGAATATCCTTTGATATGCCTTCTATAAAACTGGACAAATCCCAAGAATGATCGCAACGCGGTCAGACTCTGAGGGATTGGCCAAGTTAGTATCGCAGCCACTTTCTTCGGATCCATTTCTACCCCCTGTGGAGTGATTATGAACCCTAAGTACTCAAGCCTAACCATACACAGTATAGTTTTCTTTTTATTCACATAAAGACTGGCTTTCCTCAAAGTACTGAACACTATCCTTAAGTGTTCACGATGTTCAGTAAGACTTTTACTGAATATCAAAATGTCGTCAATAAAATGTACTACGAACTTTCCGATATACGGACGTAGTAAATCATTCATAAGCATGACGAAGGTCGCTGGAGCATTGGTAAGTCCGAAGGGCATTACCAAAAACTCATAATGACCAAACCTGCTCCTGAAAGCGGTTTTATGCACATCCTCGGCTCTAATCCGGATCTGATGATAGCCGCACTTAAGATCTATCTTGCTGAAAATCACGGCTCCATGTAATGCATCTAGCAAATCATCAATCCGAGCCATCGGATACCTGTGCTTAACAGTGATATTATTCAATGCTCTGTAATCTATACAGAGTCGAAACGTATCATCCTTTTTCCTCTTTAATATCACTGGCGAAGCAAAAGGTGAGAAACTTGGTTGAATCTGCCCCAACTTGAGGTATTCTTCTAGTTGCCTACGCACCTCAGCTTCTTCAGTAAAACTCATTCTATAGGGAGGTCTATTTACAGGTTCTGCCCCCGGGATCAGTTCAATCTTATGCTGAACTTTCCGCTCTGGAGGTAACCCATAAGGTAGTTCATCCCTAAAACATTCAGAGAACTCTGTTATAAGATTAGCCAGCTTGGCCATCTCACCACTTTGCGTAACATCAGTGCTAGTCGAAGACTCATCCACCGACTCTACCGATGCGGTGCAAAGGTATAAAAACTCTACTTGAGCCTTTCTGATTTCCATCACGGAAACCAACGGTCCCTGAGGTATATCTTTTTCACCTCGCAAGACATAAAGCACATCATTCATCTTGAATTGATATACGTGCTTTTTCCAATCAATGGCTGGATTCTTACTAGAATGCCACGCCATTCCCAGGGCTATATCTGCATGAGCAAGCTTGGTCATTTCAAAATCAAGCTTCTCAGCATAGTCCTGAATCCGAAGCTCCAACTGGGTAACCCTTTGGTCCCATACTTCAGTTGAACTTCCATCTGCCATTCTGACTGTATACGCATAGTCAGATGGACTTGTCTTTAATTTCAGCCTCTTCACGAGCTTGGAGTTAATCACATTGTGAGTTGACGCTGAGTCAAACAACACAATGACATCATGACTGGCCACTTGCCCTTTCATCTTGATTAGCTCCGTATCATTGAAGGCTGTATACCCCGTTGCTGCGGGCTTAGATAGGATGTTATCAGGTGCACTCGTCACTAACTTAGCAACAGATACACATAACAAACAAGGTACTAACCTCTGAGAAGGTCCCGCCAGTTGCATCTGCAAATGTTCCGCACTGGGACTCTCCTGCATTTCTACGTCGCATTCAGATATTATCATACTAGCCGTGCGACGATCTTTATTCAGTGGACAATCCTTCCACTGATGTCGCTGAAGGCAGCCGAAGCACAATCCTTCTTTCCTGGCTTTCTCTTTTTGTTCAGGGGTCAACGAGGACTTTGACCAAGCCCGGGCTGCCATTGGAGTTATTTTCCTTTTCACCCCAACGGTGGTACTTGTTTTTGTTGGTCCCTCAACCGGCTTCACCTGCTTGGTTTGGCCACTTGGCTGCGAGACACTTGTCTTTGAAACCCATTTCCTCTGAAATCCCCCTTTTCTCGGGTGCTCATACTGAGTCCCTGCCTGCACAAATCCACCAGATCTGCCTCTGGCATCTTCATAGTTCAGGGCTACTGCTATAGATTCATCTAGTGTAGTCACATATTTAGCCCGAACTTCCATCTTGATCTTGTCGTTCAGTCCATAGATATAATCTTTTAACTGAACCGACATAGGGAGAGGGTCTGTTATTTTCATAACACATTCCCTAAATTTGTCAGTGTACTCTGCCACTGACAAGCTCCTCTGACGAAGATTTCTATAAGCATCCCAAGCTCGGGATTCTTCATCAGGTGGGAGAAAGTGTTTCTTGAATTCAGTTTTGAACCCTTCCCAGGTGGTTGGAGCAACTTGATCCTTCTGTTGCTTTATCCACCATCTGTCCGCTGCCTCAATAAACAGGTGTGTGGCCTCGCGGATTTTCTTTAGATCGGATTTAATCTCACAAATGGCGAAGGCTTCTTCCCACTTGTGCAACCAAACCTCGATCACATCAGAGCTGCGCTCGGTCATCCGACCAGCGTACTTCTCTGGTCTATAATTAGCGATATTAGGCACTTTGACCCTTGCGCGCTCTAAGGAATGTACACTGGGCTCTGGCTCTGCTGGAGCTTTGCCCTTGTCAATCCTAGACGGTCTAGCCGACAAGGCTTGCACCATCTCCCTAATCTCATTTTGACCAGCATTCACCTGAAGCTGCTGGTTCATAATCTGCTGTAAAGCATCCTCTAATATTGAAATCCTACCAACCAATGTAGGTGCTGCCTGATGTGACATCTGTTGTGTTGACTGAACTCTAGACTCGCTAGGATTTATTCTTGAAGTCTGTCCTTCTGCTTCCATTTGTTGAAAGGGAGTTTTTTTTTTTTTTTTTTTTGGAATGGATTTCCCCCTTTTCCTATACACAGAAATGAATAGACGACAGCCTCTGCTGTACAGACAACTTCGACTGAAAACTCAGATTTTAATTTTTTTTTTTAACAAAAAAGAAGGACTGCTCCCTGGAATCTCCACGCAGTCCGAATTCGTGCGCTGCTAACTCTGGCGGTTACGATCTCCTCGTGGAGGAAAGGTCGTGGAGGAAAGATCGAGAACTCCGACTGAGCCTTCGCTCTTCAAGTCCTTCCTGGCGCAGAGAATTCCTTCGTTGATTATGAATCGCTCCTTCTTCCAAACCACCGCGCAACGCCTCACCTTAAGCAGCGCCCCACCTAAATCGTCAGATCGTGCACGCCACTCAATCACAGGTCGTGTGCCTGCAATCCTTCATCACGACCAGTCACCTCGCCATCTTCATCGTTGTCTGTGTCTCCCTGTCGGTGTTTCCGTCGGACGTCAGTCACAGACCTCGACTCTCCCTTGAGCCCGTCGGGTTTCTTCGTTGACCAATATCTTGCTGTCCGTCGACTCTCCGTTGTTGGCGTCGGTTACAGACCACCACGCTCTTCGTAGACCCCCTACGTTCCTACGCTCCAGAATACTGCTGTTCGTCAAGCTCACGAACCTCTTCCTGTTCCTTACGCTCTGATACCAAATGTTACTAACTTCTCTATTCTCGCTTCTATTTCACTGATCACGGGAGTAGCACCATAAATTAACCACCCAGCCAATTCTATCAAGGCTTCCCAGCTTGGGAGAGAGAGAGCTCTATCCATATCACGTAATTACCCAATTCTTCATTCTCTACAAGCCTTGACAGACCCCAATTCCCTAGATAGATCTAGATGCCACATGTCATCCATATAGGGCCTTTCTAATGCAACATTTCACCCCTCTCTTGGGATGCTTTTAATTCCTTGCCCCTAGGCACATTCTTTGCACTAGGCCCCTGGTCTCAGATCTATCTAGTCCGGTGCTATCAGCCCTCACCTAGGACCTTGACATTAATCCCTCCCGATCATTTACATAAAGCGCAAACACATATATTACAAAGATAGATCCTATAAGGGAAATGTCGACTGATTCTTCCGAGGTCATGCTACCTCGGCTAGAGCGTAACAGCATCAATAGAGCCAGGAAAGTCTCCTACTTTCTTTGGCTCACTATACATAGGGGTATACCTGTGGGTACTTGGCTTTAGCAGATGGGTAGACCCTCCTTGTGTATACGTTGTCAGCTTGCAGAGGAATCTAGTAAGCATTGTTTATGGAGCTGCCCTAGCTCTAGAGTGGTATGGATAGGTATCTTCAAGTTGTTCTCATATGTTACATCTGAGTCCTTTCTGATGACATGGGGCGCTGCCCTTTGGGGGAGAGGCTCTGGAGCCTTTGCTCTCTTTGAGTCAGAGCCAGGAGACCACGGTTTCTTCATGCAGCGTCGCCAGAGACGGGTCCCACATATGTCAACATCATGGAGCCGCAGGATTTACTTGAGGTACCTGTAACAACTCAGGATTCCATGCCTACTTCACCTACAGGGTCAGCCTGGGAGGTGATTTCCAGCATTACCCTATGGCAGATATGGTGTTCGCGATGTTCTTTTGTCCTTGGGGGCCATTTATGCACGGACGCTGACACTCTCGCTTCCATTTGGGCGGAGATTATCTTCACTCTCAGGAGTCAATGGGAGCGGTATACAGGCACCTCTTTGGCAGCTCGTGGGAGACTTTTATCCTTCATGAGGACATGGGACTGCTTATTATCTTTTTTTTTTTTTTTTTTTTTTTTTTGCAAAAAGAGACTTCTATTAAGTATTAAAGAAAAACCGTTAGAGCAAGCTCCATACGGGATACATCATGCAATGCACGAAAAGCTCAAGAGCCAAAAAGAAAGGATTGAGGCTGAAAGTGCCATCTCAATCCGGTAGAAGCCTCCGAGAAAAAGGGAGAACCCCTCCAAACTCGAAGAAAAATAGTCCTTCTAGAAGAGGCTGCCCGTGAAGAACCCTGCATGCTAGCCCATATGGCTATCAAAGTGTGAACCGTGTCAGTCCAAATACCCGTGAACACCTGTAATGGGTGTATCTGGGTGCCATCCAAGGCCTCAGTACATCTGGCTCTCCAAATGTGCCAAGAGGAAATGCTAGCCAAAATCTCCCAAGAGGTGTCCACTGAAACATGAGAAGCTCTGAAAGGAGTAAGTGGTACATCCTGTAGAGAGCAGGGCTCTATCATCTGCCGGCGGACCGAGAGTGCCCAAGAAGAAGGCTCACCCTCATAAAACACCTGGGGCCCGGTAAGAGATAACCATGCGACCGAGCCCCAAGTCATGAAGAAAGGGGATGTGTGAAAGATGCTGAGTATCCGAGCAACCCCTTTCCAAACAGTCCTCGCCTGACTGCAGTCCCAAAGGCAATGTCGCACTGACTCCTCTGCAGAGTGACAACGAGGACAAGTGGGATCAGCCCCAAAACGTGATCTCCACAGGTTCACTGCAATCCCTCCATGAATAGAAAGCCAAAAGAAAAGAGTGATCTTTCTATTTCTGAGGGATTTCCAGAGCCTCCTCCAGAAATTTCTACGCAAGTCTGCGGTGATGAAGAAGCTTTCCCAATGGGGGGTTCTGGAGGGAATCCAACCCCTACTGTTCAGCTGAAACCTCCTGGCATTACCAACCGTGAAACGAAAGAAGGGAATCCCCCTCTCTCGGTGCCCATGATCTATCCATTCCCACTCTCCTGGGTCCCACTGCAAGCACCTGATAGGTGCACCTCCATATAACCACAACCTCCAGGATCCCAAGGCCAAGAGCAGAGGGTCGGGGTCTAAGTACCACTGCAGGCCCGCTCCAAGGTCCACAAAACCAGCAATCCTGACAGGCTGAAAGGCAACCTCAAGAAGAATGCCATCCCTGGATGTAGAAAGTAAACCTCCATCCCCAACATCAAATACCAGAGCGTCTTCCCCGAGACCTCGGAGAGCGATCACCTGTAAAGGAACTGATGTCCGCGAAAAAGCTCCCATCCAAGTGGTGGAAGTAATAGGCAGCTCAACTGTCCATTCCACCGGGATGGCTGCATCTATCTGCTGAATCCTGCGTGCTACCCCTCTGAGGTGACTCACGGACTGCAGTCTCTGATCCACAGGTAGCCTGATAAAAGATTTCCAAGTGCCTACTGTGTAGGCGGGGCCTCTCTCCCATTTAGACCACTGCATGTAATGGGAAGTGCCCAATGGTCTGGCATGCTCGTCAAGAATACTATCATTCCAAATGATCGGCTGCCTATCAATCTCTTCGACGGTAGAAGGAGGAATCCTTCGAAGAGTGTTCCTGAAGCTCCCCCAAGCTTTCAGGATGGCAGTCATGAGAGGAGAGGCAGGAGATCTGAGAGGGGCTGATGAGAAAATCCAGCGAGGGCTGTCTACCCAATCATCTCCCAAGGTTGGTGTGCAAGCCTGAATGCGTCCAAAAAAGAAATCCTTCCAAGGTTCCTGCCCAGGCATGAGTCCCCTCACCACCACCTTACAAAGCAATGCCCTGCACTGCAAGTCCGGGTCAATGACATTAAGGCCCCCTTCACATGTAGGGAGAATAATGGTCTCCCAGGCCACCCTTGCTGCAACATCTGCTGTGCCATCAAGTCCACTCCATAAAAAATTCCTGACTGGTCTGATGAGCTGAGTGATGCAATCCCTAGACCAGCACCAGCAAGAACACACGAACCAGGAGGTGGCCAAGAGAACCTGATTCACTACCACAACTCTAGATGCAAGGTCGAGTTTGGCAGAGCTCCAGAATAGGAGCTTTTTCCTTATACTTTCTAGTACTGGGGCAAACTGCTGTGCTGGAGAGATGTCCAATCCTACCTGGCATCCCAAATACCTGATAGGAACACCCCTCTGAATCCAGGAAAAACCAATGTCAACACCCCAGCCTGGAGTGTCCTCATCACTGATCCAAAAGCCAAAGGATTTATGCCAGTTAATGTGTGCCCCTGCAGCTGAGCAAAAAATATCCAAGGCTGTCCGGAAAGAAACAAGTGACTGCAAGGAGGCCTGAATAAAAATAGCAGTGTCATCAGCCAACTCACAGTCAAAAAGCTCCTGCTCCTGTCTCAAGGGCAGTCTCAGCCCAAAAAGCTCAGCCTGAGATCTAAGGAAGATACTCATAGCTTCTGCCACAAAAAGAAAGAGGAAGGGGGCTAAAGGGCATCCCTGACGAACTGATCTGGAAATCTGAAACCTGTCACCCCTTACCCCACCAATCAAAACCTGGCTGTGGGCTGATCTGTAAAGGGAGGCCACACCTCTGATCCAAGCATCTGAAAATCCAAACCGTAGAAGAGTGCCCTCAAGAAAACCCCAATCTACTCTGTCATAGGCTTTCTCGAAGTCCAAGAGTAAAACTGCTAGCCTCTGCCCACTCTGCATAGCCCACTCTGTGGCTTCCCAAAAGGAAAAGATATTATCAAAAATGCTCCTGCCATGCACAAAGCCTGTCTGAGTATCATGGATCAGGTCTGGAAGAAGGGGCTGTAGTCGGATGCTGATCGCCTTGGCAAGGATTTTGTAAAGTGTGCCCAAAAGAGTGATGGGTCTCCAATGGGATACAAAATTCCTGTTGCCACCTTTCGGGATAAGGTGAATGAGTCCCTCGGTCAATGAGTCAGGCATCTCACCCGAGTCCCAAATGCCCTACAGGGCTGAAGTAATATGATCACCTATCATATCCCAAAAGGCTATAAAAAAGGAGGAGTAAGACCATCAGAACCAGGGCATTTGCCCTTATGAAGGGCAGAAAGAGCAGCCTTGAATTCTGTGTTGGTAAAGCGTGCATCAAGTGAGCATAACATCTCTGGGGTGACCAACACAGGTAAACTCTGCCAAACTTCACCTCTAGCCGCCTCTCTGGCCTGTGAGTTCGGATCTGCGGAAAGAAGGGAGGTATAAAAATCTGTCGCTAAATGCATGACGGTTTCCGGATGGGACTGCAAAACGCCGTCAGAGTCAATAAGCTGCCTGACACTCTCTCTACTATGTCTGGGGCCAAGTGTAGAGAAAAAATGTTTATTGACTCTCCCTCCCATTTGTATCCAAAAGGACTCCCGTGCATGGAAGGCATACTCTGCTCTCTGATCAAGCAAGGTCTGCAAGTGAGCCCTTGCGGCAGCAAGGCGCTCCTGTACCCAAGCATCTGATGGTCGTTTCTGCTCCTCCCTCTGAAGGGCTGCCAACTGCCGGCGGATACCGATCTCTCGCCTGAGTACCTCACCTCGTCGAGCACTAGCAACTGAGTGATACAAGTCGCTGATACTGTCAAGTGCTGTGGCCACATGTGAAGGACCGGCCACCCCCCCCTGCATATGAGAAACCCAGATCTCCAACACTACCTCTGTGAGAGTCTCATCCATGTATAAGGCGTCTGGGATCCTGATACTGTGAGACCGTCCTCTCAGATGAGGCTCTGAAATGGACAAAATTACCGGAAAATGGTCTGAAGTGGAAACACCGGGTGCAATGCAAACTGTCCCCCCTCTATCAAGAGCCCAGTCATCCACATAGAATCTGTCAATCCGAGCATGGATAGGCATCTGCACCCTATGGTTCGACCATGAAAACAAAAGTGACTGAGACTGAACAAGAAATGCATCATCTGACCAAGCATCTCTGCCACTAAACCTGAACAAGAAGGCATCCCAGGCTGCTCTCTCAAGGGAGTGGATACCACCTTCTCTGCCCCCTTTCTTATCAGAAGGTGCCTCAACCATGTTGAAGTCACCTCCAATAATCCATGAATCCGCAATGTCAGCCCACGAGAGCAACTCTTTCCAAAACAAAACACGGTCCCCTCTGTTGTTTGGAGCATAAAGGTTGAGGAAACCAACCTTACATCCGTCAATCAGAAGTAAAACCCACTGTGCCCTGGAGGGGGTTATGGTACCGTGTCCAATGACCAGAGGGAGAATAGAGTCTGAAACTGAAATGCATGTACCTCCTCTGGTTCCCAAGGCAGGAAGCCAAAAAGTCCGGCCTGAAAGCAGCTTACCTGACTTGGAGCAATCTCTGAAATCCAGTTTGTGTTCCTGAAGAAAAAGAATGTCTAGGGAACCACCTGAAACACCTGGATGGAGCTGATTCTTGATCAGCTGTCTGCGACGGCGATGAGGGATGCCGCCCAATCCCTGTATATTCCAACTGGCTATCCTCATCGGCGGGAGGAAGTGGGTTGGAATATCTTACCCGACCTGGTGGCGGAAACAGAAGCCTCTACCGGAGCAGACCTCCTGCCATACACACGAGGTCCGAGGGGAGGAAAATCCACAGGTGAGAGAGAGAATGATCTCTCAACAGGGATGCCGATAACTGGCTCTCCAAAAGTAGAGGGTACAAAATCATCATCTGGGAGGCTAGAGAGGTCCTCCAAAGCGGAAAAAGAGTTCCGCTGAGCCAGTCCTGGGGAGGGGGTACGAAGGATTCCTACCGAAGCAGGAAGAGAATGTAAAACCCCCTTCCCTCTGTCGAAAGAGGGAGGCACCTGTACTGGATTCTGATCAACAAGTGGTGCAGACGAGGTGCCAACTACCTGCGCTGCTGAGGAAGGTACAGCCTGATCCAAGGGTGGAGTCGAACAAGGCTCCTGAACAGTAGTCTCCTCCTGAGGCTCCAAGGGGGTAGCCTCCGAAGAGGTGGAGGAGTGAACTAGAGTAGAGGGCCTAGTTGCGACCGGAACCCACCGTGGGCCAGAGGTGGGGTGGGGTGCTGAAGGGACTCGAGTAGCCCTAGGAGAGGGGGGAGCCCGAGTCTGAGGCCGTATCTGTGGAGCGGTCGGTCCTGCTCCAGCTCTCTGTCGTAAGCGAGTACGAGCTGGTTGCTTTGTGGGCCTCTTTTTCTTCTTTGGGCAATCTTTGGCGAAGTGCCCCGAGGATCTGCAAATCCTGCACTGGTCCTGCCG